>NW_020838014.1:5526329-5609869 GCF_003676395.1 Aethalodelphis obliquidens | reverse complement strand
CATGTGGGATCTTCCCGGACCGGGGCACGAACCCGTGTCCCCTGCATCGGCAGGCGGACTCTCAACCACTGCGCCACCAGGGAAGTCCCTACTGGAAGTTTTATACTTTAAGTTTTTATGTTTAGATCTATGATTCATTTCAAGTTCATTTTTCTATACAATGTTGAAGAGTTAAGGTTTTTATTTTTCTACATGAATATATAACTGACCCAACACCACTTATTAGAAAGACTTACCTATAACCCACTGAAAGCACCCTTGTTGAAAATCAATTAAAAATGTATGTGCAGTTCTATTTCTATTCTTTTCCAGTGATCTCTATGTCTATCTTTATGCTAAAACCATACTGTCCTCATTACTGAAGATTTACAGTAAATCGTAGAATCAAGTAGTGTAAATCCTTCAACTTTGTTCTTTTTTAAAAATTATTTTGATTATTGTACATACTTTGTGTTTTCATACAGATTTTAGAATCAGCCTATCAATTTATATGGAAAGGTCATTTTTACTTAGATTGCTTTAAATCTAAATATGGATTTCAAGAGAACTAACATCTCAACAATACGGAGTATTCCAACTCATACAGGCATCTCTCTCCTTTAAGTCCTTTTAAATTTCTTTCAATAATCACAGTTTTCAGTGTACAGACTTTGCACATAGTTTGTTAAATTCATCCACACATACTTCATATTTTTATGCTACTGCAAATGGTATTATTTTAAAATTGTACTTACAACTGTTTATTGCTAGTATCTAGAAATATAATTTTGTATATCAAACTTGTATCATATGGCCTCATTACTAAATTTGTTTTCATTCTAGTACTTTTTTATTGTTGTTTGGTAGATTCCCTAGAATTTTCTTGTGTGTGTGGGTGAGTGGGTGTGTTTTAATACTCTTTACCAGGCTAAAAAAGTTCCCTTCCAGTCCAAGTTTGCTGAGAGTTTTTATTATGGATAGATATTGAGTATTGTTAAATGCTTTTTCAGCATCTGAGATGCTCATAAAATTTTCCTCTTTTCGTCCCTTAATATCTTCAGTTATATAGACTAATTTCCAAATGTTAAACCAACCACACATTCCTTGGATAAACCCCACTCGGTCATGAGGTATTATTCTTTTTACATATTGCTGAATTACATTTACTAAGATAAATCTAATTTGGTCAAAGATTTTTGTGTCCATGTTCATGAGGAACATTGGTCGATAGTTCCCTTTTATTGCAATATCATTGTCTGGTTTGGGTATTAGGGCTTTGGTGGTCCTACCAAGGAGATATAATTATCCTAAATGTGTAAGCACCTAACAAGAGTACCTCAAAATATATAAAGCAAAAGCTGACAGAATTGAAAGGAGTAAGAAAGAAATCCAATATTTCAGTTGGGAACTTCAACACCCTTCTCTCAGTAATTGACAGAACTACTAGATAGAAAATCAGCAAGAACAGAAGAAGCCTGAACAACCCCATAAACCAATGAGATCTAACTGACATTAACAGAACATTCTACACCCAATAACAGTCACTACATATATAAACATTCTTTTCAAGCACCAATGGAACATTCACCAAGACAGGCCATATTCTGGGTCAAAAAGTAAACCTTAAATAATTTAGAAGAATTATAATCGCACAAAGTATATTCTTTGACCATAATGGAACTAAATTAGAAATCAGTCATAGAAAGAGAAAAGAAAAATCTCTAAGCATTTAGCAATTAAACAACTTACTCAAGGGAAGTTTTAAAACATACTGAATTGAATAAAAATGAAAACACAGCACATCAAAATCTTTCAGATGCAGCTAAAGCACCACTTGGCAGAAAATTTATGGCACTAAATGCTTACACTGGAAAAGGGGATTATGAACCTATAATCTAGGCTTCTATTTCAAGAAACTAGAAAAGCAAGAACAAAAGAAACCCAAATCATGCAGAAGAGTGGAAATAACAAAGAGCAGAAATCAAAGAATTGAAAACATAAAGAAAATATACAGAAGATCAATGAAACCAAAAGTTGCTTCTTTGAAAATATCAATAAAATTGATAAACTTCTAGCAGGACAAAGAAAAATTTATTGAAAATTTATTGAAAATATCAATCAATTTGATAAACTTCTAGCAGGACAAACAAAGAAAAATTACCAGTATTAGGAATGAAAAAGGGTTATAACTACAGCTGCCACAGATATTCAAAAGGTAACAAGATAATACTCCAAACAACTCTATGCACACAAAATCAGTAGCTTAGATGAAACAGACCAATTCCTCAAAATCATCAACTACCAAAACTAACCCAAGGTAAAACAGATAAACCGAATGGCACTTATAGAGGATGTGAAATAAACTGAAGTTGTAGTTTAAAAACCTCCCAGAGAGAGGCCCGCGTACTACCAAAAAAAAAAAAAAAAAACCTCCCAGAAAAAGAAGCTCCAGATGCAGATGGTTTCACTGGCAAATTATATCAAAAACTTGAGAGAAATATAAAACCAACAGTACACAATCTTTTCCAGAAAAATGAAGAGCAGAGAACACTTCCAAATTCATTTTATTAGGCCAAAATTACACTGATACTGAAACAAGACAATAGTTCAAGAAAAATACAAAACAATATCCTTCCCAAAATATGAATGCAAAATCCTCAACAAAATATTAGAAATCATTAGCAAGTTATAAATATCAAGAAGAATTTATACATACACACATACACTGAAAATAAAAGGTGCACTTCAAAAAGCATTGTAAGATCAAGTAACATTCTGTTCCAAATCAAAATTCTTTTAGATGCAAAAAAATCTATTCCTAACAAAAATCTTTCAATTCTCCAGGATATCTAAGTAAAAATAATTAATTGTGACTATGAATCACTGCTGGAAAAGTTATTACCAGTGATAACTTATGTCCATCAACATTTTCCTCTTCCCACTCACAAGCTCCAGGGCTCAGCCCTAACTAGGCAAAACCAAAGGAATCTATCCCAACCCTCTGGGTATAGCTTTCAGGTCAAGGCTGGACACAAGACCCAGATAAACAAGAAACAAGGTGGTTTCTGAGAAAACCAAGTGCTCTCTTCTCTACAGTGTTCTCTTTTCTATAGATGTGTTAGTAGGAAGATATGAAGCTTCAAGTTGCTGCAGCCATCCCTCTATGAAGCCTGAAGATACAAACACAAAGAGGAAAATAGAGGAAAGAGATAAAGAAAAAAGCTTAGCTGGTACCAGATCTACTCTAGAACATCATTGAGCCGATTAAATTTCTTTTTTAGTTTAAGCCATTTTGAAATGGATCTTCTGTTATCTGTACATAAAGAATCCTCTGATGCCAAGGACAAACTAGACAAAAGTCAGAGCAATATGATTTCAGTTATCATATAAAAGAATGTTTAATAGTCAAGGCTAAGAGACAGGAAATGGACACATTTTAAATTGTTTTCCTTATAATCTAGAATATTGTTAAGAGTTCAATACCTGCCTATATGTTCCTATAGTAATAGACTAGACTTTTAAAGTTCCTCCCAACTCTTAAGATTCTGATTCTGTAAAGGCATACTGATTTGGGAGGTCAAATGAGACACTCAGAACTATGACTCCTCCCTTAGACTTCTTCTATTTAAATAAAAAGGTTAAAAACAGATTTTTTTAAAAAAATCTCAAATCATACTCACTAGCAAGAATATGAGATGCAGAAAAGGAACAGAGCAAGTAGGAAACAGAGTCAAACTCTTTTTTATTAATCCTTTAATAAACTAACTACATGTCTAAAAATATGAGACAAAATAAACAATAAAGGATCCATTCCCACTTAGCTTATTTGGCTGAGAAAAAAATGTAACCACTCAAAAGTTTTTCTAAAAGTATAAGCAACTAATTTTGACTACTGAAAATAATACAGATTGCATTTTCACTTTTCTACCATTTCACTGTAATTTTGTCATAATGGATTTTTCCCATGTGCTGGTATTAATTTTCTTCTATCTTTAAAGTTTACTGAAGCAGAACAAAATATCAATTAGAAGCATGAACCTTAGCACTAAGCTGCCTGTAATCAAATTGTGGCTACATTATTTACTAGCTGTGCAACCTTGAATAAGTTAGTTAACCCTAACTGTGCTTCAGTTTCCTCATCTGTAAAATGGGAACAGTAATAATAGTACCTGTCTCCTAGTGCACATAAATCACTTAAATCAGTCCTTGGCATATAGCACATTTATTAGTCTGCTCAGGCTGCCATAACAAAACACCAACGACTAGGATGCTTAAACAACAAAAATTTATTTTCTCACAGTGCTGGAGGTTTGAAGACCAAGATCATGCTTCCAATTTTTAGAGGAGCACCTTCCTCTTGGCTTGCAGATGTCCACCTTCTCACTATATCATACCCACATGGCCTTTCCTTGGTGCATGTGCAGGGGGAGAGAGAACTTGGGTGTTTCTTCCTCTTCTTTTAAGGGTACCAGCCCTATCTGATTAGGGCCCCTCGTTCAATCTTAATTACTTCTTAAAGGCTCTATCTCCAAATACAGTCACATTGGAAAGTAGAGCTTCAACATGTGAATTGATGGGGGACAAGACTCAGTCCACCACAATATGCATTATATAAATACTACAGATGTTGCTACTAATAACGTGTATGTGACTATTGTTCTAAAGGAAAATACAGTTTATTCAGAAACCCAATCACAGAATCTCTAAAGCAAATAACTGACCTCATGACTCAATAAAAAGGTACAACTTTTTATTGGAAAATACTTAATTGCTACTCATTACAAGATGATCCCTCAGAAATGGTGGACCAAAACTGACAAAATATTGCTTCTGCTCTTTTAATGAGTTAAAAGGCTCATTTTGTAAAGTCACCCTTTCCATCTCTAAGCTCCTTTAATTTCTATGACCTCACAAATAACTTTGTTTACCCCGTAAATCATTAAGCTGATCCTAATGAGCAGCTGACAATAACTCACCTGACAATAATCTGAAGCTGCCACTGCCCTGGTCATCATTTAACAACCTAACTAAATAGTGGTCTACAAAGGTCACTTTTGAAGAAGTCTGACAAAAGTGCCACAACTTAAAACCACCTTTCCTAAAAAAATAAATGCTATTATTTTTAAAAAGAAAAACATTAAGTCAAAACTTACTCATTACAATTTTAACAGAATCACATTCATTTAAGAAACATTCCTTTTGCTCCCTAAAAGAAATGATTTATATTGACTTACAAGGAATAAAATTTTAAGAAGTTACCTGGGTTTAAATTCAGCAAACAGTCTTTCCTTACACAGTTATTGCAATGATTAAATAAAATAAATGTGTATTATCTACCTACTACCTTGCCTAGGACGATCTATCTGATAAGTGTTACTACATTAGATGTTCTGAGAAATAAGGTTTAAAAAACCAAGCAGAAAATTAACATCCAACTCATGTTTGACACATGTTCATATTCCAATTTTTTAAAAGGGCTCAGAGTTTACCACTGAGTTTAATATAAAGGGATGGTTACTTGCAGAGAGGATCTAATTTTAATTAATCACTAAATATAATGACTTTTAGTCCATTAATGTCTCATGTGGCATCCACAAAGCAACAGGAACTCTTCAGATCACTCTATAACCTCTGCTGAAGAAATAAACTCTATTTCATTAAGTGATAGCCGCTAAATTAAATGTCACATATGAGATCTCTGGTGTCTTTGATTACCTAAAGGAAAATTTTTTTCCATTATTCCTCCATCCCAACATCTCTCAAACCCAGGAGAAATGATCTTTTCAGTCATTTTCTTTTTTGACAGAAAACAATCAAGCATCAACCAAATTATGAGAGAAATCATAGTGCTAGAAAAATTCTTCCAGAGTCACATTTTTTAAAAATGTTATTTGGATTACTGTGGTGTTGCATTACAATTACTAAAGATGATTGCCCTGCATATGACTAATGTATGTGCTTTCTGCCCCATTAATATTTTCTTGCTTTCACCTACTGTTATTTAAAAGATATCCATCACATCAAGAAGCATCTAAAATGGGGGAAAGAAGTGAAGACTATAAAGAACAACTTGGTAATTCTCAAGACTTACCCTTGGATTAAGTAAAAAGTAAGTTAACTTACTCTTTTCAACTGATAAGTTTAACAAGAGAACTGAACTCAAGAGAGGTAGAAAGAGCAAATCCAAGTTAAACAAAGCTCTTCCCCAGGGGCTTCCCTGGTGGCGCAGTGGTTAAGAATCCACCTGCCAATGCAGGGGACACAGGTTCAATCCCTGGTCCGGGAAGATTCCACATGCCACAGAGCAGCTAAGCCTGTGCACCACAACTACTGAGCCTGAGCTCTAGAGCCCACAAGCCATAACTACCAAGCCCACGCACCACAACTATTGAAGCCCACACACCCTAGAGCCTACGTGCCACAACTACTAAGCCCGCATACTTCAACTACTGAAGCCCACACACCTAGAGCCCGTGCTCCACAACAAGAGAAGCTCACACACTGCAACAAAGAGTAGCCCCTGCTCGCCGCAACCAGAGAAAGACTGTGCACAGCAAAGAAGACCCAACACAGCCAAAAAAAAAACCTCTTCCCCAGACCTCCATCCAGACACACACACTGCTAATTTTTCCCTTGGAACCATGAATGTAAAATATAATTCACTCAATTTACCGAATGAGTCACCTTGGCCATGTTACTTTTTTTTTTTTTTTTTTTAACATACATAGATAGCACTACTGGAATTTCCCATCCTTTTTCTCCACCTCTAAAATGTACAAGTATCAGAATTGGTATTGTGTTGAAGATAAAAAATTACAAATTGGTACCTACCTTGCTTAAAGTAAAACAATGCAGAAAAAGCTTCAAAATACACAAATAAATGACTAAAACATCTGTATGTAAATAGAAAATCTATCACATCTGTGTTTTCAAAAGCAACTATAACTAAATCTTGACTGAAACTTGCCAAAAAATACATGTTGCTTCAAATTATAGTTCCACAGAAATACAACAGTTCCCCCTGATCCACAGGGAATTCATCCCAAGATGTCCAGTGGATGCTTGAAAGCCTGCATAGTACTGAACTCTATATATACTATGTTTTTTCTCCTATACACACACATGTATGTTAAAGTTTAATTTATAAATGAGGCACAGTATGCGATTAACAACCGTAACTAATAATAAAACAGAACAATTATAATAATTTACTGTAACAAAAGTCATGTGAATGTGGTCTCTTTCTCTCTCTCTTCCTTAAAATATCTTATTGTACAAATTTAATGCCTTCTCCATCTTAACTAAGCACTTATTGCACTGTGGCCATAACTTGTACAGTTTAAGGTATAACAGCAAAACTAGCACAGTATTTCTTTCCTCACAATTTCACAAATAAAACATTCGTGCTTACCTTAGATCCATCAGCAAACGATTTTTTTTTTCTTTCCTTATTAAGTCAAGAAAAAACAGCGGTCCCCAACCTTTTTAGCACCAGAGACCAGTTTCATGGAAGACAATTCTTCCATGGGGAGCGGGGGGTGAGGGGGGGATGGTTCAGGCAGTAATGTGAGCGATGCGGAGCAGCAGATGAAGTTTCACCCGCTTGCCTGCTGCTCACTCCTGCTGTGCAGCCTGGTCCCTAACAGGCCACAAACCAGTACTGGTATTCAGGCCAGGGGTTGGGGACACCTGACTTAAAAGAAGCACTTACAGCTTCTCTTTAGCAAATCCAACTTGCTGGCATCACTACTCTTGTGGTTTGGGGCTATTATTAAGTAAAATAAGGGTCACATGAACAGAAGAACTGCAATATCTCCACAGTTGATCTCATAATCCACATGGCTAATAAGTAACTAACAAGCAGGACAAAGAGATGGTTCACACCCTAGACTGGAGGGAGCAGGATGGTGCAAGATTCATCACGCTACTCAGAAAGACACACAATTTAAAATTTATGAATTATTTCTGCAATTTTCCATTTAATATTTTCACACCAAAGTTTACTATAGGTAACTGAGTACTGCAGAGGGAAAACAAAACCTTAGATAAGAGGGGACTACAGTACTCAGGTTTTAGAAAGTACCTAAAAAGTTAGATCCTACTTTTAAAATGAAGGTAGAAAATGAAAACAGTAATTAGAAAAAGTAAACAAGAGAGCAACAGCCAGCTCTACCCACCACCAGTCCCTCCCATCAGGAAACTTGCACAATCCTCTTAGACAGCCTCATCCACCACAGGGCAGACAGCAGAAGCAAGAAGAACTACAATCCTGCAGCCTGTGGAACAAAAACCACATTCATAGAAAGATAGACAAGATAAAAAGGCAGACGGCTATGCACCAGATGAAGGAACAAGATAAAATCCCAGAAAAACAACTAAATGAAGTAGAGATAGGCAACGTTCCAGAAAAAGAATTCAGAATAATGACAGTGAAGAAACTCCATGACCTTGGAAAAAGAATGGAGGCAAAGATCAAGAAGATGCCAGAAATGTTTAACAAAGACGCAGAAGAATTAAAGAACAAACAAACAGAGATAAACAATATAGTAACCGAAATGAAAAATACACTAGAAGGAATCAATAGCAGAATAACTGAGGCAGAAGAATGGATAAGTGACCTGGAAGACAGAACGGTGGAATTCACTACTGAGTAACAGAATAAAGAAAAAAGAATGAAAAGAAATGAAGACAGCCTAAAAGACCTCTGGGACAACACTAAACACAACAACATTTGCATTATAGGGGTCCCAGAAGGAGAAGAGAGAGAGAAGGACCCAAGAAAATATTTGAAGAGATTATAGTCGAAAACTTCCCGAACATGGGAAAGGAAATAGCCACCCAAGTCCAGGAAGCACAGTGAGTCCCATATAGGATAAACCCAAGGAGAAACATGCCATGACACATAGTAATCAAACTGACAAAAATTAAAGATAATGGAAATTATTGAAAGCAGCAAGGGAAAAAGAAAAAATAACATACAAGGGAACCCCAATAAGGTCAACAGCTGATTTCTCGGCAGAAACTCTACAAGCCAGAAGGGAGTGGCAGGACATATTTAAAGTAATGAAGAGGAAGAACCTACAACCAAGATGACTCTACCCGGCAAGGATCTCATTCAGATTCGATGGAGAAATCAAAAGCTTTACAGACAAGCAAAAGCTAACTGAATTCAGCACCACCAAACCAGCTATACAACAAATGCTAAAGGAACTTCTCTAGGCAGGAAACACAAGAGAAGGAAAGACCTACAATAACAAACCCAAAACAATTAAGAAAATGGTAAGAGGAACACACATATCGATAATTACCCTAAACGTCAATGGATTAAGTGCTCCAGCCAAAAGACACAGACTCGCTGAATGGATACAAAAACAAGACCCATATATATACTGTCTACAAGAGACCTAGGGACACATACAGACTAAAAGTGAGGGGATGGAAAAAGATATTCCATGCAAATGGAAATCAAAAGAAAGCTGGAGTAGCAATACTCATATCAGATAAAATAGACTTTAAAATAAAGAATGTTACAAGAGACAAGGAAGGACACTACATAATGATCAAGGATCAATCCAAGAACAAGATACAAGAATTATAAATATATATGCATCCAACATAGGAGCACTTCAATACCTAAGGCAACTGCTAACAGCTATAAAAGAGGAAATCGACAGTAACACAGTAGTGGGGGACTTTAAAACCTCACTTACACCAATGGACACATCATCCAAACAGAAAATTAATAAGGAAACACAAGCTTTAAATTACACAATAGACTAGATAGATTTAATTGATATTTATAGGACATTCCATCCAAAAACAGCAGATAACACTTTCTTCTCAAGTGCACATGGAACCTTCTCCAGGATAGATCACATCTTGGGTCACAAATCAAGGCTCAGTAAATTTAAGAAAATTCAAATCATATCAAGCATCTTTTCTGAACACAATGCTATGAGATTAGAAATCAATTACAGGGAAAAAAACATAAAAAACACAAACACCTGGAGGTTAAACAATACGTTACTAAATAACCAACAGATCACTGAAAAAATCAAAGAGGAAATCAAAAAATACCTAGGGACAAATGACAATGAAAACACGATGATCCAAAACCTATGGGATGCAGCAAAAGCAGTTCTAAGAGGGAAGTTTATAGCAATACAAGCCTACCTCAAGAAAGAAGAAAAATCTCAAATAAACAATCTAAGCTTATACCTAAAGGAACTAGAGAAAGAAGAACAAACAAAACCCAAAGTTAGCAGAAGGAAAGAAACCATAAAGATCAGAGCAGAAATAAATGAAATAGAAACAAAGAAAACAAGAGCAAAGATCAATAAAACTAAAAGCTGGTTCTTTGAGAAGACAAACAAAATTGATAAACCAATAGCCAGACTCATCAAGAAAAAGAGGGAGAGGACTCAAATCAATAAAATTAGAAATGAAAAAGGAGAAGTTACAACAGACACCGCAGAAATACAAAGCATCCTAAGAGACTACTACAAGCAACTGTATGCCAATAAATGAACAACCTGGAAGAAAAGGACAAATTCTTAGAAAGGTATAACCTTCCAAGACTGAACCAGGAAGAAATAGAAAATATGAACAGACCAATAACAAGTAATGAAATTCAAACTGTGATTAAAAATCTTCCAACAAACAAAAGTCCAGGACCACATGGCTTCACAGGTGAATTCTATCAAACATTTATAGACGAGGGAACACCCATCCTCCTCAAACTTTTCCAAAAAATAGCAGAGGGAGGAACACTCCCAAACTCATTCTATGAGGCCACCATCACCCTGATACCAAAACCAGACAAAGATGCTAAAAAAAAAAAAAAAGAAAATTACAGACCAATATCACTGATGAACATAGATGCAAAAATCCTCGACAAAACATTAGTAAACAGAATCCAACAACACATTAAAAGGATCATACACCATGATCAAGTGAAATTTATCCCAGGAATGCAAGGATTCTTCAATGTATGCAAATCAATCAATGTGATACACCATATTAACAAACTGAAGCGGAAAAACTATATGATCATCTCAATAGATGCAGAAAAAGCTTCTGACAAAATTCAACACCCATTTATGATAAAAACTCTCCAGAAACTGAGCATAGAGGGAACCTATCTCAACATAATAAAGGCCATGTATGACAAAACCACAGCAAATATCATTCTCAATGGTGAAAAACTGAAAGCATTTCCTCTAAGATCAGGAACAGGACAAAGATGTCCTCTCTCACCACTATTATTCAACATAGTTTTCAAAGTCCTAGCCACAGCAATCAGAGAAGAAAAAGAAATAAAAGAAATACAATTGGAAAAGAAGAAGTAAAACTGTCACTGTTTGCAGATGACATGACAAATTGGAAAAGCAGCAAAACTGTCACTGTTTGCAGAGAATCCTAAGGATGCCACCAGAAAACTACTAGAGCTAATCAATGAATTTGGTAAAGTTGCAGGATACAAAATTAATGCACAGAAATCTCTTGCATTCCTATACACTAATGATGAAAAATCTGAAAGAGAAATTAAGGAAACACTCCCATTTACCATTTCAACAAAAGGAATAAAATACCTAGGAGTAAACCTACCTAGGGAGACAAAAGACCTGTATGCAGAAGACTATAAGACACTGATGAAAGAAATTAAAGATGAAACAAACAGATGCAGAGATATACCATATTCTTGGATTGGAAGAATCAACATTGTGAAAATGACTACACTACCCAAAGCAATCTACAGATTCAATTCAATCCCTATCAAATTACCAATGGCATTTTTTTATAGAACTAGAACAAAAAAATCTTAAAATTTGTATGGAGACACAGAAGACCCCGAATAGCCAAAGCAGTCTTGAGGGAAGAAAATAGAGTTGGAGGAAACAGGCTTCCAGACTTCAGACTATACTACAAAGCTACAGTAATCAAGACAATATGGTACTGGCACAAAAACAGAAATATAGATCAATGGAACAGGATAGAAAGCTCAGAGATAAACCCACGCACCTATGGTCAACTAATCTATGACAAAGGAGGCAAGGATATACAATGGAGAAAAGACAGCCTTTTCAATACGTGGTGCTGGGAGAACTGGACAGCTACATGCAAAAGAATGACATTAGAACACTCCCTAACACCATACACAAAAATAAACTCAAAATGGATTAGAGACCTAAATGTAAGACCAGACACTATAAAACTCTTAGAGGAAAACATAGGAAGAACACTCTTTGACATAAATCACAGCAAGATCTTTTTTGATCCACCTCCTAGAATAATGGAAATAAAAACAAAAATAAACAAATGGGACCTAATGAAACTTAAAAGCTTTTGCACAGCAAAGGAAACTACAAACAAGATGAAAAGACAACCCTCAGAATGAGAGAAAATATTTGCAAACGAATCAATGGACAAAGGATTAATCTCCAAAATACACAAACAGCTCATGCAGCTCACTATTGAAAAGACAAACAACCCAATTCAAAAATAGGCAGAAGACCTAAATAGACATTTCTCCAAAGAAGGCATACAGATGGCCAAGAAGCACATGAAAAGCTGCTCAACATCACTAATTATTAGAGAAATGCAAATCAAACCTACAATGAGGTATCACCTCACACCAGTTAGAATGGGCATCATCAGAAAATCTACAAACAACAAATGCTGGAGAGGGTGTGGAGAAAAGGGAGCCCTCTTGCACTGTTGGTGGGAATATAAATTGATACAGCCACTATGGAGAACAGTATGGAGGTTCCTTAAAAAACTAAAAACAGAATTACCATATGACCCAGCAATCCCACTACTGGGCATATACCCAGAGAAAACCATAATTCAAAAAGACATGTGCACCCCAATGTTCATTGCAGCACTATTTACAACAGCTAGTACATGGAAGCAACCTAAATGCCCACTGACAGACAAATGGATAAAGAAGATGTGGCATATATATAGAATGGAATATTACTCAGGCATAAAAAGGAATGAAATTGGGTCATTTGTAGAGACGTGGATAGATCTAGAAACTGTCATACAGAGTGAAGTAAGTCAGAAAGAGAAAAACAAATACCGTATACTAATGCATGTATATGGAACCTAGAAAAATGGTACAGATGAACCGGTTTGCAGGGCAGCAATGGAGACACAGACGTAGAGAACAAACGTATGGACACCAAGTGGGGAAAGTGGCGGGGGCGGGGTGGTGGTGTGATGAATTGGGAGATTGGGATTGACATATATACACTGATGTGTATAAAATGGGTAACTAATGAGAACCTGCTGTATAAAAAAATAAATAAAATTAAATTTAAAAAAAAAGTAAACTTACCAAATATATTAGTGGAGTGTCCTTTCCTTGCAATTGGTCTCAATTCATTATGTCCCCATCCATATATCCTGTAATTATCCCATGCATGTTTCATCATCTGAGAAAGGAAAAATTATAACCCATCAATTTATATTTTTCACAGACTGTTATCTTTATATTTCACATAATTTAGAGATTCTATTACTATATCCTTACACATTCTCCTGTATCTCCTACTTTAGTATATTATTCTATTAACACCTGTATCAGTGGGAAAACACACATAATCATGTTTACCTTAAGTCTATACAACAGAACAAAAAATGAGTTGTAATAGAAAAACTGTTTTTATTGGGGAGAAAGGTGTCTATCTGGCATTCTTTCCTTTTAGGAACTGCCAATCCTTTTGGAAACAGCTCTCCTTCCCTCACTGTGATGATGACAAAGCTGTCAAAAAGCGGCTCTGATTCCACAACCAATTAACACAGCCTAGCTAGAGTATCCATAACCTTTAGACCAAAGATCAGCAAACTCTTCCTATAAAGTAAATATTTTAGGCTTTGCAGTCCGTAAGCATGTATAGCAACTACTAAACTTGGCTACTGCAGCATAAAAGCAGCCCTAGACAATACATAAACAAATGGGCATGACTGGGTTCTAATTAAACTGTATTTTAAAAAAATAAAAGCAGCCCTAGACAATACATAAACAAATGAGCATGACTGGGTTCCAATTAAACTGTATTTTTAAAAAATAGGCAGCAATCAGAATTTGGCCAGCAGGTTGTAGTTTGCCAACCCCTGACCTACACAAAGTGACTGAGTACATGTGACTCAAGTAAAGGCAGTCAAGTCCTTTCATACATATTGTTATAGACACCAGCAGACAGAGGGACTCTCATTTTGCAATCTCAAGATCTATGTAATATATAATCCTGGAGCTGATGGGGTCTCTCTCCCAACATGTAGAAACTAAATTAAAAAAGAAAACAGAAAGAGACATGCATATTATTGACAATAACATCTACAGACTTGGATTCAGCCAAACTTGAAGCTCTAGTTCAGAGCCCCTAAGCTAAAAAATATTTTTATATCAATTAGTTTGAACTGAGTTTCTTACAAGCCAGGGAGTACTAAGCTACACAACAGCAGAGTATTTAATTATATATTAGTTGAATTATGTAATAGTAGCCTGTGGTATCTCAAACATAATATTCATTAAAACATTTATCAACTTGTTTTTTGCAGCCAGCATTACTCAGACACCAAAACTAGGCAAAGACATTACAAGGGAATTAAAAACCAACATATCTCAAAAGCACAGATGCAAAATTCCTTAACAATTCCTTAACAAAAAGTGACAATATATAAAGAGGATACTACACAATGACCAAGTGCAGTTTAACCCAGGAATATAAGTCTAATTTAACATTCAAAAACACATCACTATAATTCACCATGTTAACGGAATAAAAAGAAAAAAATCATACAATCATCTTTTTAGATGTAGAGAAAACATTTGACAAAATTCAACACCAATTCATGAAAAAAACTTTCAGTAAACCACAACTACAAGGCAACATCCTCAACTTAATTAAGGGCATCTTCAAAAAAAACCTACAGCTAACATCATACTTAATGGTAAAAGACCCTACTCCTAAAGTTGAGAACAAATCAAGTACATCTATTCCCATCACTTCTTTTCAACAATGTACTGAAAGTCCTAGCCGTGGCAATAAGAAGAAGAAGTAATAGGCATAAAAATCAAAAAGGAGAAAGGAAAAGTACCTCTATTCACAGACGACATGACTATGTACAAGGGAAATCCTAAGCAATCTTAAAATAAAAAGCCACTAAAACTAGAAGATGACTTCAGTAAATAAGATACAAGTTCAGCAAACTAAAATAAATTATATTTCTATATGCTAGTAATGAACAGAAATGGAAATTCAAAAACAATTCCATTTATACTAGCATCAAAAAACATGAAATAGAACATGTGCAAGAATTATACACTAAGAACTACAAAACACTGCTGAGGCAAATTAAAGAAAACCTAAATAAGTGGACAGATATGCTCAGGGAATGAAAAAGTCAATACTGTTAAGATGACAATTCTTCCCAAATCATCTACAGATTCAATGAAATTCCAATCGAAATCCCAGCAACCTTTTATTTTCACAGAAAAGCTAATTCAATAAAGTCAAAGGACTTAGAATGGCCAAAACTATTTTTAAAAGAACAAAGTTGGAGGACTTAACTGATTTCAAAACTTAACTATAAAAGTCAATCAACACAGTGTCGTACTCTCATTAAGGACAGGAATATAGATTAATGAAACAGATATGAGTCCAGAAAGAGACTCAACATCTGTTGATTTTATCAATTGATTTTGAACAAAAGTGCCAAGGTAATTCAATCAAGAAAGGATAATCTTTTCAACAAATAATTCTGGAACACTAAAAAGCCCTATGGGGAGAAAATGAAGCACAACCTTTACTTCACACAATAAACAAAAAAAAATAACTCACAACAGATCACAGACTGAAATGTCAAACTAAAACAAACATATGCCCACAAAAAGACTTGTACACAAATGTACATAGCAACTTTATTCATAATAGCCAAAAACTGGACCAAAGGTTGAACAAATGTTCAACAGGTGAATGAATAAAACAAATCATCGTATAGCCATACAATGGAATACTACGAAGAAAAAAAAATTACCTTTATTGTAATATACATAGATGAATCTCGAAAACATGCTGAGCCAAAGCCCAGAAACAAAATATCACATACCTTATGACTCCATTTCACTGAAACTTTACAAAAGACAAATCTAATCTATAATGATTAAAAGCGGACCAGCAGTTGCCTGGGGCCAAGGAATGGGGTAGACTGAAGAGGGGCACAAAATAAACCATTCTGAGATTATGGACCTATTCACAGCTTGATCGCCACTGTTGTTACTCAAGTATATACATCTGCCAAAACTCACCAAGCTATACTCTTAAAATAAATACATTTTATTGTACATAAATTATGTCTCAGTAAAGTTGAATTTTAAAAAAATCTAATAGCCTGTTCTATCTTCCCCACTTTCCTTTCCTTCCACTTTCCTGAGCCAATTACTTAAACTCTTTGACCTGCTTTTCTATTTACCACTGTATTTCTAAGTACATTTTTTAGTGCTATTTCTTGATTTTAAAAAAAGTTTTAGCTATTTACTATATTCCCCTATAGTTAAGATAATTTAGCTTTCGTATACACTATCAGCTCACCTCCACATAAACTTCCCCACATATATTCCCTGACTCACATCCTTCCAATGTAGTTAACAACATGTTTTTCTTAAAATTACTATATTATTTTGTTCAACTTTTGTTTTCCCTGATGTTAACTACTGGTCTGAAGTTTGGTGGGTATTTTTGTTGATGTAGTTTTAAATGTAACAATTATTAATTTACTTCCAAATTATACTTGAGTTTCAAAATTTGTCTCAATATAATTAAACACATCAGATAAACTATCAGTTCCATTTTATTCTCTGATAAATCCTTCCTGAGGCTCTCTATCCTCCTAACTCTAACCTGGACTTCCATTCTCTCAACCTGAAGCACAGCCATCATCTGATCCCCTTTTTCACAGTCCTGAGACTGACCTTCCTTTCTCTCTCTAGTGACAGATCCTGTTTCCAAAATCGTTTATCTTCCTATTTTTATGCTGAAGCATATTTTGCAGTAGCAATCTGAGAAAACATCTAAAAATATCTTTACCCTCAGATTTGATTCATAATTTGGCTGAATATATAACTCTTCCTAAGCCTTAGCTCCATTCTCTTCCACTTTCTAATATTATTGTTGAGGAATCTAATGTGCCATTATGTACAATCCAAATCTTTTGGGTGAAACTATTTTTTTCTCTGTAAACTTTTAGGATCTGTTTTATATGCCTCTTTTTCTAAAATTTCAGTAGGAGCCTTTGAATTGTTTCTTTGACTTCTTCCCCTCTATTTTTCCTGTTCTTTTTCCAAAACTCCTAATTAATCACTTGTTAGATGTTCCAGATTGATCTTATCATTTTTCTTGTTTTCTTAATCTTTTGTCCTTCCAAGAGATTTGCTCAATTTTATCTTCCAACTCTTCTACTGAATTTTTTAATGTACCAATATCTTTAATTTCCAAGAACTCTTCCTTATTCTGTAAATGTTCCTTTTTATAACTTATTCTCATTTCATGAATTTAATTTTTTTGGCATCCTAAAGATATTCTTTTTTGATATATGTATTCTGCTCCCTGTATGGTTTCTGTATCCTCTAAATTCCTTTCTTCCATTTGTCTCATGTGAGAAACTTTCCTTATGTGTCTGGTGATCCGTGGTTTGCTCTTCACATATCAGTGAAGCACTTACAAGACAATCAAAGGCTGTCAGTGAAGAGGCAAGACTTATTGACTGAGCCTCATCTTAGGGAGCTCAGATGAAACCCAGGGGTGTTTCACTGAGAAATAGACTAGGTCTTTCCTCTTGGGCCAGTCAAGTCTCTCCAGACAGAAGTCCTTCATTTTCCTGCTAACTGAAAATACACCTGGCTGCCAGAATTCAAAGAGTTGAGCAGGATAAAGTTGTCTCAATATTCAGAATCCATTTTTCACTTAATTCCCTCCATCCCCACTACTCGCTTCACTTTTTTTTTTTTAAACATCTTTATTGGAGTATAATTGCTTTACAATGGTGTGTTAGTTTCTGCTTTATAACAAAGTGAATCAGTTATACATATACATATGTCCCCATATCTCTTCCCTCTTGCGTCTCCCTCCCACCCTCCCTATCCCACCCCTCTAGGTGGTCATAAAGCACCGAGCTGATCTCCCTGTGCTATGTGGCTGCTTCCCACTAGCTACCTATTTTACATTTGGTAGTGTATATATGTCCATGCCACTCTCTCACTTTGTCCCAGCTTACCCTTCCCCTTCCCTGTAACCTCAAGTCCATTCTCTAGTAGGTCTGTGTCTTTACTCCCATCTTGCCTCTAGGCTCTTCATGACCACTTTTGTTGTTGTTGTTGTTAGATTCCATATATATGTGTTAGCACACGATATTTGTTTTTCTCTTTCTGACTTACTTCACTTTGTATGTCAGATTCTAGGTCCATCCACCTCACTACAAATAACTCAATTTCGTTTTTCTTTTTATGGCCGCTTCACTTTTTAGAATGACTTCTGCCCTTTCCCCTCAGCCATACTTGGTATTCCCAAAATCTAGATCTTCCCTAATTCATCCATCCAAAAGTAAACTTTTGGTCTTCTTTTGGGGAAGGGAGGACAGCAACTAGGATGCTTAGGCTAGAGAACTAGGGATCTAAGGGTTAAGAGCTCCTTTAAAAACTTTCAAATAATCCTTTTCCAGCTCTGTTTTATACCCCTGCCTTCAGAGGTAAATGGTGTTTCCAGTTCTTGATACTTTCAGATATTCTGCAGGTATTCACAACACCTTGCCTCTTGTTAGCTTCTTCCCCTGCAGGCTTAGATCCCAACTTTCTCTGCTTACTAAGTCAGTTACCATAATGTTTAACAGGAGCCTACACAGGGATTCTTAATATGTTTTATGTTAATTTATAAGAACCCTGGATAATATTGTATGCTCTAGAGAATTGACTTAGCAGGTCTGGGTTGTCCAAACCCTGCACATCCTCAAATAAAGGTCTGGCCTGTACCAGGCTCCTGGAAAATAACCTCTAAACCTTTATTATCCTGCCTGTTAAGAGTATCTTTGTTTACCTGAAGTCTTGGGCCATGTCAGATAGTTTATGCTAAAACGTGATTTACAGTGGGGACCTTGAACCACAGGGTATCAGCATGACCTCTGGAGGGGCTGAAGAACTAAGATTAGCCAACCCTACATAATGAACTCTTGATAAACAATCTGGACACCAAGGCTGGGGTGAACTTCCCTGGCTGGCAATACATTGTGCACATTGCCACAAATCATTTCTGGAAGAATTAAGCGCTGTCCGTATCCTTCCACTGGGAGAGGACAACTAGGAGTTTGTACCTGGTCTCTACTGGACTTGGTCCTATGTGCCTTTTCTATTGATTTTAATCTGTACATTTTCAGCTGAATACACCAAAACCATGAATGCAACAGTTTTGCTAAGTTCTGTGAGTACTCCCAGTGAATCACTGAGCCTGTGGGTGGTCTTGGGTCCTCTCAACACACAGTTACCTATCTGAATTATTATGTACATCAGACAGTATTTCAATAAATTCTAATGACATCTAAAAAAAAGGGTCAGGCATCTGAAAAGAAATGTATCAAAGTCCTCAACACTGTCCAAAGAAAGTGCCTCAAGCAGCCTGAGTATAAAACACAGAATCCAAAGGTGAGGTAAAATCAGAGGACATATTTTATACCAATTCATAAGGCCACGCTTAAAATACCTGCAAATCTTCCATATTCATTACTAGAATATATCCAAATAGGTATCTATTTGAACTAAACTTATTGTCTTATTTTATGAACAATAGATTTGAAATATTGTTGATGCTATTACACTCTAACGAAGTCTTTTTCTTCATAAGCAGTACAACTACAAACTCCACCCAGAATTAGGAGTTCTAATTAACGAAGTTCTACTAAAATATTCACTAGATTTCCTCTCCCTCTGGTACTCTCTTTATCTCCAAATAACTCCTAGAATAACAAATTGACAGACTTCTGAGACCAAAAGAAATTTCAAAAAGGTTGAAATCAATCCTTCCCTACTCTTCAATCCATTGAGACTCTTTGGAAGGATGTGTTCTTAATCTGCAGTATAGTTAAGTGGTATCACAACGGGTTCCTTGAAAGATGGCAGACATAATGCTAACCCTTCAGAAACATGTTTATGAGAAGATTTACATAATATCTAGCAGAGTTCCGAGTAACTAAACACTTAAGAAATTTCTTATTAAATGATAAATTGTTATGGATATACTCTACATTATTTATAAAATACTGAACATCAAAAGATCTCTGAACACAGGGTGAGTAATGTAACTATCCAAACAACATTATATCAAAATTTTTAAGTATTCTATAATTATAATCGATATTAAGAGAGTTGTAGCTCTTACTGCCAACTTGCAAACTGAACTACAATTCTGACCTCAAAACAAACAAGATCAAAGTATGACACCATAGATGGTACAAATACAGATAGATATTGGGTTGGGTGGCCAAAAGATTCATTCAGTTTTTTCTGTAAGATGGCTGTAGTAGCACTTAGTTGTCTTTAACTTCATTCCAAACAATTTTATTAGATTGTATTGTGACAGACCTCATATCAGTGTGCATTAAAAAAACAAACCAAAACTGGTGAATTTTCGTGCAGCCATTTTAATATTGAAGATGGAAGAAATAAAGCAACATTTGGGGCATATTATGCTTTATTATTTCAAGAAAAGTAAAAACGCAACTGAAACGCAAAAAAAGATGTGTGCAGTGTATGGAGAAGGTGCTGTGACTGATCAAACGTGTCAAAAGTGGTTTGTGAAGTTTCATGGAGATTTCTCGCTGGATGATGCTCCATGGTCAGGTAGACCAGTTGAAGTTAATAGCAATCAAATCGAGACACTGAGAACAATCAATGTTATACCACACAGGAGACAGCCAACACTCAAAATACCCAAATCAGGCACTGAAAATCATTTGCACCAGCTTGGTCATGTTCATCACTTTGATGTCTGGGTTCCACATAAGTTAAGCAAAAATAAAACTTCTTGACCATATTTCCGCATAGTAATTCTCTACTTAAACATAATGAAAATGCTCTGTTTTGAAAACTAATTGTGATGGGCGATGAAAAGTGGATACTGTACAGTAACGTGGAATGGAAGAGATCACGGGACAAGCAAAATGAACCACCACCAACCACACCAAAGGCCGGTCTTCATCCAAAGAATGTGATGTTGTGTATATGGTGGGGTTCAAAGAGAGTCCTCTATTATGAGCTCCCTCCAGAAAACCAAACGATTAATTCCAACAAGTACTGCTCCCAATTTGACCAACTGAAAGCAGCACTCGACGAAAAGCATCCAGAATTAGTCAACAGAAAATGCATAGTCTTCAATCAGGATAACCCAAGACCACATGCTTCTTTGATGACCAGGCAAAAACTGTTACAGCTTGGCTGGGAAGTTCTGATTCAACAGCCCTATTCACCAGATATTGCACCTTCCGATTTCCATGTATTTAAGTCTTTACACAATTCTCTTAATGGAAAAAATTTCAATTCTCCGTAAGACTGTAAAAGGCACCTAGAACAGTTCTTTGCTCAAAAAGATAAAAAGCTTTGGGAAGATGGAATTATGAAGTTGCCTGAAAAATGGCAGAAGGTAGTGGAATAAAATGGTGAATACATTGTCCAATAAAGTTCTTGGTGAAAATGAAAAATGTGTCTTTTTTTTTTTTACTTAAAAACCAAAGGAACCTTTGGCCAGCCCGATAGATAGATAGATAGATAGATAGATAGGCATATCCATAACACCTCGTATCACAAATCTCAGCTTATTACCTCTTTAATTTTTTCCCTTTTCTCTCTTAGGTCATTATCTTCTGGGTCTCCACCATGTGTTCCTATAAGGTTTGGTATAGGAACTGCTGGCAGTGGCTTTTTCTCTTTTGTCTTCATTTCTTGGACTACCTTATTTTTCTCTGTCTGTATTTCTGCTCGGATTTCCTCCCTTGACTTTTTTAATTTTTCTTTTGCTTCTTCCAGGGCCTTCTCATGATCAGCTCGAATTTTATTTCTCAAACGTTCTTCTTCTTCCCTATAAGAAGAGGAGAAAAATAAACATAAAACTTAAAGTTTCCTCCACCAAACCCTGATAGTTGTTTTCTGCTCCTGCCATTAAAAAGAATGATCCATGGGCTTCCCTGGTGGCGCAGTAGTTGGGGGTCTGCCTGCCGATGCAGGGGACATGGGTTCGTGCCCCGGTCTGGGAGGGTCCCACATGCCGCGGAGCGGCTGGGCCCGTGAGCCATGGCCGCTGGGCCTGCACGTCCGGAGCCTGTGCTCCGCAACGGGAGAGGCCACAGCAGTGAGAGGTCCGTGTACCAAAAAAAAAAAAAGAATGATCCATGAGAGAGACTTGGATCTACCTGCCTGAAGAAGAGGATAAATATATCTTAGTATGAGAAAGAAAATGAGCTCTAGATGCTGAAGAGCAACCACCTCACACAGTGGAGAAAAAGGGAACCTAGAAAGTTACAATTTAAGGGCCAAGTAAAAACAGAAAATAGCAATCAATAACTTATTAGTAGACACATGAGGAAAAAAAAAAAGAGAGAGAGAGAAAAGAGAGACCAGTGAAAAACTAGATGGAGGAGAGAAAATAAAAAATAGAAGTAAGTATCAAGAGGGGACCAAATAATAAACAACAAGGTCCTACAGTATAGCACAGGGAACTATATTCAATATCCTATAATAAACCGTAATGGAAAACAATATGAAGAATATATATATGTATAAGTGAATCACTTTGCTGTAAACCAGAAACTAACACAACATTGTAAATCAACTACACTTCAATTAAAAATAAAGAAAAAAGCTTAAGTAAATAAATAAATAAGAGCGTTTCATAAACTGATGTGAAGAGGGGACAAAATATAAACATAGGGTCAAAGAAAGAGAAAGAAGCAGGAAAGATAAGAGGATGGGAAATTTTTTATTTGTTAAATATACATCACACACTTCTAAAATTTTGGAAATTCCATCAATCTTACAACACAATGGTCCAACTGATGTGAGCATGACCACTTAAAATTCTCTTGAGCCCTTGTTAAAAATACAGATTCCAATTTAGCAGGTCTGTATGAGACCCATGAATTTGTATTATTAAGAGCTCCTCTGATGATTCTGGTGTGCATACAGGTTTGGAAACCACTACTGCAGTAGATACCTACTGGGTTTCTACCCAGCGCTGAATCTTTTCTCCACCTCCACCCCAATCCACGTGAATGAATACAGGAGTGGTAGTTACTATTTTCCAAATCATCCAGTGATGACTACTCTAAGGGGGTCACCAAACTTACCTCTCTAGAAATTGAATTCAAACTCTGGACTTACAACATTGCTGGTGAGATTGTAAAACAGTACAGCTACTTTGGAAAAGTTTAGCAGTTTCTTTAAAAACTAAACGTAACTATCACAGAATCCTGCAATTGCCCTGGACATTTATCCCAGAGAAATTAAGGCTTATGTTCACACAAAAACCTATACACAAGCCAGTTACAAAAAGACAAATACTATATGATTCCAATTATATGAGATTCTTAGGGTAGTCAAAATCATGGAGACAGAAAGTAGAATGGTGGTTGCAAGAGGCTGGGGGAAAAGAAAAAATAGGAAGTTATTGTTTAATGGGTGCAGAGTTTCAGTTTAGCAAGATGAAAAGAGTTCTGGAGATGGATAGTGGTGACGGTTGCACAACAATATAAATGTATTTAATACCATTGCACTGTACAAGTAAAAATAGTTAAGATGGTAAATTTTATGTTATGCATATTTTACCACAATTTCAAAAATTGGGGGGGGGGATCCTATACAAAAATGTTTATAGCAGCTTTACTCATAACAGGCAAAAACTGGAAGCAACCCTTATGTCTTTCAACAAGTAAATGGTTAAGTAAACCACTGTTTATACTGTGGTATAGCCACACTATGGGAATACTACTCAGCAATAAAAAGAAACTATTTGTAAACACAACTTGAATGCATTTCAAAGGTATTATGTCAGTGAAAGGAGACAGTCTCAAAAGTTACATTTTACTTGACAATCTCAAAAAGACAAAAATAGAAGGATGATGACTATATTAGTGGATGACACAAGTTATGGATAAGGGGAGAGGTTAACTATAAGAGAATAATACAGGACAGTTTTTCTGGATTATAGCATTGTTATATATCCTATTTCAGTGGTTACACAAATGTGAACATGTGCTGAAAATCACAGAACTGTATATCAAGAGAGAAAAAAATCAATTCACAGCCTAGTATTTAAAATAAAATGTTAAATGTTTAGAGAAAAAGAAAATTGGATACCTTGCTGTGAAAAGGGGCTGATGAGGAAAACAGAGAAAAGAGGAGGAATCACAGCAGAGCCAGAGAGTCAGGGACAAACAAGGTCATTCAGGTAGCAAGAAAAAGTCCATAGGGCCTGCAGACAGACTGGATATGAAAAGAGTATGGCACAGAGGAGCCAAGGTTGGCCCCAGTGTGCATCCAAGGGTAATCCTGGGCTGATCCGTTCAGGAGACTCAGGCAGATGAGGGCAGCAGCAGCAGACAGGTGCTGAATAAAGTCTTAGATAAGACAACCAAAGTAAATACAGGCAGGTACCACCCAATTGCCTTCCAATCCCCCTCCCCCTCCTTACCAACAGAAAACATTGTACCTAGGCCTAGAGAATAGATCCAAGAAGAATCATTTTGTAGTTGGGAAAAAAGTACTTGAAGTAGAAGTACTTAAGCAAAAAGTTAGGAGACAAGGATTCCAGTTCCAGCTCTGCTCCAAACTCACCCAGCAACCTGGCACAAATCACTCAAAAACCTCTAACATCAGTACTTTCTTCAATAAAAATAGGAAAACAAATAATACTCTCCTAATACACTTGGCTACACTTATCCAAGGTAAGTACAAGTATTTAACAAAACTGTAATTTTCTATACAAACATAAACCATTAATTATATCAAATCCTCCAATCTCTGTTTCAAAATACAAGTGAATGCAGTAATCCCCACAACTTACCAAAAAATGCACTTTATTCCTGCTTTTCCTTTCTTCCTTAAGAACATCTTTCCACAATAATCATTTAGTAGCACCATGAGTTTTCTTTCTCGTTTTTTCCCCTATATATCTCAAATTTTTATTTTGATCTCTTTTCAAGGAGCTCCTCAAATTTTGCTTTAGTGCCCAAATTTCTAGATTTTAAATTACACCAGCTGGATCAAATGTTCTGGATGTTTATTTTCACCTGAATGATCTTTGTTTTACTTATGTGTTTTTAAGATTTTTTTTAACTTTGATATCTTCAGCAGATAATCAGGTTGAACTTCCATTTGCAAATGTCTCTTGCTTTTCATCAGTGCCTTATATCTTTCTATGTAGTAAAGAATTTGGCCTTGCCCAAAGAGAAGTCTGGCCTTGTCCTCAGCTTCTGGGAGGTAATCTGTCAAACTTCATAGAAGTGTCCTTGTTTACGGTGGCTGCTGGCCACACCAGATTTTAGGATGGGGTTGGCCACATCCAATAGTCCTAGGGTGGGGGCTGGCCATGCTAAAAAAATCCAACAATACCACTTAGGGTAAGGGTTTTGGGTCACAAAGTATGAGCCAACATGGAGACTGAGTTCAACTACATGGGAAATCAATTAATCATGCCTTGAAAACTCTGGACGCCAAAGCTCATGTGAGCTTAGGTGGGTGGCAACACATACTGTCACACGCTGATGCTGGGAGAGTAACGTCCTGACTTTAAAAGAAGAGGACACCAAAAGCTCCACATTTGGAACCTTCCTGGAATTTATCCTATGTGCTTCTTTCCCTTGGCTGATTTTAAACTCCATCCTTTCTCTGTAATCTATAATCCTTTCATGAGTGTGATGACTTTCAGTGAGTTTTGTGAGTCCTAGCAAATTATCAAACCTGAGGGTGGCTTTGGGAGTCCCCTGAAATTTCAGGTGGTATCCGAAGTAAGGGTGGTCTTGTGGAGGACTGTGCCCTCAAACTTTGCAGTCTGGCTAACTCTGGGTACCATCCAAGGCTTCAAAAAAAAATCTAATCTTAAATCTACAGGTTCTCATGAGATTTGAAATTACTTTTTCAATTATATCCTATGCGTAATAGTTAAATCACTTTTTGATATCCCATAAGTAATATTAGGGTTGGGGTTTTTTTTTAGTTGTTGTTGTTGTCTCGTTTTGTTTTGTTTTTGTTTTTTCCTTCCACACACCCTTGATCCTTGAAAATCAGAGGCAAATGACAAAACTAATAATTGTTTTTGGGTTAGATATACCAGGCACTGACTTAGTCAACTACTTAGATTATCTTATTTAATCCTCATACCAATTTATGAGGCACCTTATATTTAACACTGTTCTCCATCTTATTAGGAAAACACTAAAGCACAAAGAGAAAAAGGAATTTGCTCAGGGTCACAGAGCTAGTAAGTAGAGAGCCTAGGTACAAACACGTGCATTTTGACTTCTTAAACTATGCAAATACTGCCTTTCACACAAAAGATGAATTTTATTTAAGAGATTGGTCTCTACTGTGTAGACACTGATACCATTCTCTCAATATCTTGCTCCCTTCCTCCTTAGTCTTAGAGCCATCAATTTTTAGCTAAGCATATGCTCCTGCAAAATAAAAATTCTATTTTTCAGCTTCCCTAATAGAAACTGCCCTATAAATCAGAAACAGACTTCTACTTTGCTTCAGCTTAAGCCACTATTATTTTGTGATTTTTATGGCTGGTGAATGACCTAGTCTTTACTGAGCCACTCTCCACCCTAGACGTCCTCTTTCCCTGAGACTCTCATTAGTATCTAAGGGCTGATCTGCCAGAAATAAACTAACCAAGTAATAGATTTCCTTCTCCAATTAGAGTGTTTAAATAAATCATGTTTGGAAACATTCTGAAAGACAAATACAACCCTAGATTACAGAAGAACAGATAAAATTACATTGAAATCTTGTTTGGCAAAGATTTAGGTGAATATACATTTCCCTTTTATATTCACTACATCCTTCTTTACTAGAGTTTTACTCTTCACCTACAAACATGAAGTCTCATCCACCCTTAAAAAATTAAATAAAAACTTCCTTCAAAACTGCCTCCAGCTCCACCTTCATTGGTGTCCCCCCTCCTTCCTTTTACCACCATACTTTTTCAGAGTACTACATTTGCTGTTTCCACTTTCTCTAACCTCACATCTCTTCTACCCACCACAGTTAAAAACTGATAGCTAAGTTTTTCCTTCCTTTGAATTCCCTGTTTCTCACACCTGCCTTTCCAACAAGCCTCTAATTATTGGCTTTACCATCATCGATGAACCCCCAAAACGTTGTATTCCATCCTCATTTCTGTTCTTACTCTATATACCTTCCTATTCAACATCATCAAGCTGTATTTTCTCAACTATTATATCAAAATATTTATAGTCAGCCTTTTCCACGTTACTAAGTACTCCAGATCCAAATTTCTAATATCATGTAAGACACTTGCCAAACCCCTCTAATTTAACATGCGCAAAACAGAACTGAATGATTACCATGGAAAAAGGACAATCACAGGCTAAGCTCATTCATGAACACAGATTTTTTTTTTAATATTAGCAAAATTATCAGTAACATTTAAAAAATAGAAAAAAAAATTCATCGTAACTAATTGGACTTATCCCAGAAGTGAGAATAGTTTAACATCAGAAAATTCTATCCACGTAATCTACCTATTATTAAAGAAAAATTGTACAAAGTAAAAACAGAAAAGTGACAAAATTCAACACCCATTTTTTTTTTTTTTTTTTTTTTTGCGGTACGCGGGCCTCGCACTGTTGTGGCCTCTCCTGTTGCAGTGCACAGGATCCGGACGTACAGGCTCAGCGGCCATGGCTCACGGGCCCAGCCGTTCCGCGGCATGTGGGATCTTCCCGGACCGGGGCACAAACCCGTGTCCCCTGCATCGGCTGGCGGACTCTCAACCACTGCGCCACCAGGGAAGCCCTCAACACCCATTCTTAAAACTCTACAGCAAAGGAGAAAAAGAGAACTTCAATCTAATAAAAGATATCTTCCAATACCTACAGCAAATATCATTCTTCATAGTGAAACTTTAGAAGCGTTTCCTTCAAAATGAGAGAAACAAATAAGGATCCTCACTATCACACTTCTGTTTGATTGTACTTCTAGCCAGCAAAGTAAAACAAGAGACGAAGGTAAGATTAAAATATAAGAAAAAGATTAAAGTTCCAAAAAATAATGCCTTCTATGACAGATAACATGCTTTTTATATAGAAAATCCAAAGAATCTACAAACTATTATAAATAAAAGTACAACAAGGAAGGGAAAGAAACTATCTGACAGACAGAAGGTACTCAGTAATTTCCTTCTCTTCCTACTCATTGGGTCTCATCTTTCTAGACTCCAAGCATTTAAACTTCCTTTGATAACATTCTTTCCTCATATTGATAGAAACACTTTTTACATCAGCTTTCATTCACATCCATTATTTCATTGCTAAGATTTCCAGGCCCTGTTCTTTGACCTAGATTTAAGAAACATGAGAGCCCTTAAAGACTTTGGCATATATTAACTACCCTCAACCATTATAAGGGAATTTTACTAAATTGACTCTTACTAATCTCCAAATTCTATGAAAACTCACCAAAGCCCCTACGAAGTGACTTTTTAAAAAGTGCTGAATAAATCAACAATGTAATTCTATCTTTTAAAAGATAAAAGACAATGCCCATACAATGGTCCTTGTTTTTAATAACAATGTTAGATACTAAATAACCTTTCAAACACCCTAAATTTTAATAACACCCTAAAGATATTTCAGAGGATCCAGGAAAGCACAACAAAAATAGTTGAAACAGTTATGTAAATAGCTACTTATGTACAAGTATAGGCCAAGAATGGTTTTAGGAAACAACTATAGGAGAGTGAGCAACCAGTACAGAAAATACTCAAATAACAGTATTCTACAGAGCTCAGTGGCAAGTGCCTAAAGGAATTAAGCCCTTCCAAAGAGAAATGTCACTCCTTCAATGTCATGAGTAACTCTTTAAACTCAAAGTAACCAAGAGGTATCAACCATTATAAGGGAGTTGTTCACAAATACAGTCTAAGATGATTTGCAATAGCAAATTAATATATCTCATTTGCACAGAATAACACTGTCATATAAATAACAAAGACCTTTCTGAATGTTACCCTTTTAAGCAAAATCATGTATTCTTCTGGTGTACTGATTTATAGTTAAGAACCAAACAACACAAATTCTATCACACCTGGGCTCACAAATTCTATAAGAGTGAATCCCATTCTTAAGAAAACATGTTAATAGAAAAGTCCAACTGTTTCTCAATACGAGTAATTGTCAGCTACCTGAAAGAGGATGAAAGCAATTCAAGGTGAAACACAGAGAAATTCACTGACCCTCAGCTTCTACACCAAATCCAATTCCTCTGGTCATGTAGCTCCCACAAAACACCAACTTCTTTAGTGTTCCCACTTTAATAAAGCGGTTGATGAACCATCAACACAAACTCACTGTCTCCATCTTAAAGTTAGTTAGATACAGGTCATTTATGTGGCTATTAACAGATTTTATTTACATAAAGAGCTGTTACAGATTAATCTAACTTGGGTTTTAGGGGATTTTAGTTTGAATTAATGGTAATTTCACGTTAGTTATCAGTCACTGAATTAACTTCAGCCTAACTCAATGATAATCAACAAATATTTACCAAATGTGAGTGGCATTGAGCTAGATGCAGGGAATATAAGAAAAATAAGACACATTATTTGCCCACAGGAGTTCACAATCTAATAAATATGTAAACAAAATAAGCACCAAACAGGAAGATCACAGCAGAGGAAGTAAATAACTACAGGTGAGGTTCCAGGGGACCATAGGTTAGATAGAAGAGGTGTCTAACAGCATAGGCATATTCTAATAAGCACACGAGTACAACCTGAAAACAGATTTACATAGGAAATAGCATTAGAAAGGCATGATCTTCAAATAGAAATTAAAAGGAAAAAAAGAAAAAAACAAGTTTGCCAGGAAGATCAAGAAAATAAGGGCATACTAAGTAGAGAAGGAATAGTGTACAAAGATATGGAAGAAGCGACACAATACACCAGTTAGGAAATAAGTTGGTATGGCCACTAAGGTATAGTATGCAGGGTGGAGAAGGGTGCAGTAGCATAGAATAGACTGGGCATAATAAGGAAGACAGAGAAGACGAAAGCTCAATCATGAACAGAGCTTGTGTTGCAACCTGAGGACAAAAGCAAACCATTAAAGTACTTCTAATTGAAAATGGCATACCTGTAGTTAAATCTTCAGAAAAACACCTCCTCAGGATTGACCTGGGAGAGGAGGTAGAAAGGGAGATACAAGGTTGGCAGTACGAAAGGGAGTTAGGTGATCATAGCAGCCACCCAGGCAAAAAATGACCAAAAACTAATAAAATCCATCTAGCGTAGATATGGAGAAGGACCAAATATCAGCGACCTTAGAAAGTCAAGAATAGTAAGTTTAGGTAAATGATTAAACATGAAAGGGAAAAGAAGTTAAGGATGATAGGTTTTCACTATAGTGACTAAATAGAAAGGAGTACCATTAACTAGACAGAGCCTAGAGGACAGGTGACTTGGAATAAAGGGAAAGAGTAAGAAAGAATTATTGAGTATGGTTTTTAGACACGGTAAGTTTAAAAGGTCAGCAAAGCACACAGGTTAAGACGTCCAGGTCTGAAGACTTAGATTTGGAAATTATCAACCTACTGGAGGCAGCTAATGCTCCAACCTAACTGTTCACTTATATGGGTGAATTTTATGGTATGTAAAGAAAACTTCAATAAAGATGTTTATTAAAAAGCGGGAGCAGGGGCTTCCCTGGTGGCACAGTGGTTGAGAGTCCGCCTGCCGATGCAGGGGACACGGGTTCGTGCCCCAGTCCGGGAAGATCCCACATGCCGCGGAGCGGCTGGGCCCGTAAGCCATGGCCGCTGAGCCTGCGCGTCCGGAGCCTGTGCTCCGCAACGGGAGAGGCCACAACAGTGAGAGGCCCGCGTACCACAAAAAAAAAAAAAAAAAAAAAAAAAAGAACGGTTAGAAGGAAAGTCATAGTATTAACCAATCTATATTAGGAAAGAAAAAAAGATCTCACATGAAGGACCTCAAGTTCTAACCTAAGAAAACAGAAAATAAGCAGAATAAAGGAAATAATAAAGATAGAAGTGAAAAAATAGAAAACAGAAGATTGAGAAAAAGCAATAAAAAAGCTGGTTCTTTGAGATTAAAAAAATTGATTAATTCTGACAATACTAATAAGAGGGGGAGGGGGAGAAAAGCCACAAATCACAATAACACAATGAAAGAAGCATAACCACAATCCTACAAATATTAAAATGATAGTAAATGAGTATCACTAACAATGCTACACCAAAATTTCAACAATTTATACACCTTGTTAGAAATAAAAAAATACTCAAGTGAATTTAAGAAGACCTAGATTAACTAAATAGCCTATATCTATTAAAGAAACAGAATGTGTAGTCAAAAACTTTTCCACAAAGAAAATTCCAGTTCAGACGGTTTCACTGGTGAATTCTACCAAATATTTAGGGAAGAATTAGTATCAGTTTTACAGAAACTCAGAAAATTGAAGAGGGAATACTTTCAACTCACCTCATAAGGGCAACATTACTCTGATATCAGAACCAGACAAAAAAAGTAATAAATTAATGAAAAAACAGAAATGGGGGCTTCGCTGGTGGCGCAGTGGTTGGGAGTCTGCCTGCCGATGCAGGGGACACGGGTTCGTGCCCCGGTCCGGGAAGATCCCACATGCCGCGGAGCAGCTGGGCCCGTGAGCCATGGCCGCTGAGCCTGCGCATCCGGAGCCTGTGCTCCACAACGGGAGAGGCCACAGCAGTGAGAGGCCCGTGTACAAAAAAAAAAAAAAAAAAAACAGAAATAGTGTTTTCCCAACACCATTTATTGAAGACACTATTCTTTCCCCACTGAACATTCTTGGCTCCCTTGTCAAATATTAGCTGGGCTCTCAATTCTGTTCCACTGGTCTATGTATCTATTTTTATGTCAGGACCATATTGTTTTAATTAGTATAGCCTGGTAGTATAGTTTGAAGCAAGAAGTGTGATGCATCTAGCTTTGTTATTCTTTCTCAGGATTGCTGTGTTTATTCAAGATCTTTTGTGGTTCCATACTAATTTCAGAATTGTTTTTTCTAGTTCTGTGGAAAATGCCATTGGAATTTTGATAGAGGTTGCATTGAATCTATAGATGGTTTGGGGGGTGTATGGAAATTTTAACAATATTAATTCTTCCAATCCAAGAACATGGGATATCTTCCATTTATTTGCATCTTCTCCAACTTCCTTCATCAAAGTCTTATTGCTTTCAGTGTACATATTTTATACCTCCTTGGTTAAATTTATTCCTAAACATCTTATTGTCTTTGATGCTACTTGTGAATGTGACTGCTTTATTTCTTTTTCAAATAGTTTGTTGTTGCTGTATAAAAACATAACAAGGGCTTCCCTCGTGGCACAGTGGTTGAGAGTCCACCTGCCCATGCAGGGGACACGGTTCGTGCCCCAGTCCAGGAAGATCCCACATGCCGCAGAGCGGCTAGGCCTGTGAGCCATGGCCACTGAGCCTGTGCGTCCGGAGCCTGTGCTCCACAACAGGAGAGGCCACAACAGTGAGAGGCCCGCATACTGCAAAAAAACAAAAACAAAAAAAAAACCATAAAAGATTTCTGTATGTTGATTTTACACCCTGCAACTTTACTGAATTCATTTATTAGTTTAACAGTTTTTTGGTGGAGTCTATCTGCAAACAAAGACATTTTACTTCTTCCTTTCCAATTTGGATGTCTTTTATTTCTTTATCTTGCCTGACTGCTCTGGCTACAACTGTCAGTATTATGTTGAATAGGAATGGTGAAAGTGCGCGTACCTGTCTTGTTTGTGATTTTAGAGAAAAAGCTCTCAACCTTTCACCACTGAGTATGATGTTGGCTGTTATTTTATTATATACGGCCTTTAAGTTGAGGTATGTTTCTTCTATATCCAACTTACTGAGTTACCATAAAAGGATGTTGTATTTTGTCAAATGCTTTTTCTGCATCTACAAAGATGATCATATGATTTTTTATGCTTCATTCTATTAACATGTCGATTGGTGTATTTGAGGCATTCTTGCAACCCAGGGATAAATCCTGCTTGATCATGGTGTATGATCCTTTTAATGTGATGTTGAATTCTGTTTGCTAATGCTTTCTTGAGAATTTCTGCACCTATATTCATCAAATAGCCTATAGTTTTCTTTACTTTTAGTATCCTTATCTGGCTTTGATATCAGCGTAATGCTGGCCTCATTAAATGAGTTTAGGATTATTGTCTCCTCTTAAACTTTTTGAAGAGTTTGAGAAGGACTGGCCTTAATTCATTCTTAACTGTTTGCTAAGTTCATACGTGAAACCATCTGGTCCTGGGCTTTTTCTTATTGGGAGATTTTTTATTACTGATTCAATCACCTTACTCATTATTGAACTGTTCAGATTTTCTCTTTCTTCATGATTCGGACTTGGTAAGTTTTATGTTTCCAGGAATGTGTCCATATCTTATAGATTATCCAATTTGTTGGTGTATAATTGCTCACAGTACTCCTTTATGATCCTCTGTATCTCTGCAGTATCGGTTGCAATGTCTCCGCTTTCATTTCTGATTTTGAGTTCTCTTTTTTCTTAGCCTAGCTAAAGATTTGTCAATTTTGTTTATTTAAAAAAAAAAAAAAACAGCTCTTAGTTTTGTTGATCTTTTCTACTTTTCTATTGTTCTTCTGTTCTCTATTTCTGCTCTGATCTTTGATATTTCCTTCTTTCTGCTAACTTTGAACTTAGTTTGTTCTTTTTCTTAGTCCCTTGACATATAAAGTTAGGTTGTTTATTTAAGAGCGCTCTTTTTTCTTAATGTAGAAAACTACATTGCTAGAACTGCTTTTTGCTAGATCTTCCATCCTAGAACTGCTTTTACAGAATCCCATAGGTTTTGGTATGTTGTGTTTCCATTTTCATTTGTTTCTAGATATTTTTTAAATTTCTCTTTGTATTTCTTCTTTAACCCACTGATTGTTCAAGAATGTGTTGTTAATTTCAACATATTTGTGAATTTCCAAGCTTTCCTCCTGTTACAGATTTCTAGTTTCTCTTTGTCTTTGACTTTTGGCAGTTTTATTGTAATATGTCTTAGAGAAGATCTCCTTAGGTTTGGTTTGTTTGGTGACCTGTGAGGTTCACGAACTTGAATATCCAAATCTCTCCCCAATCACTATTTCATTAAATAAGCTTTCTGCTTTATTTCCCCTTCTCCCTCACTTCTTCTGGAATATTAAAATTCATTAATTGGTTTTGAACACATCCCCTAGATCACATAGGCTTTCTTAACTCTTTTTCATTATTTCTTATTTGTTTTCCTCTGACTATAATTTCAAAGTTCCTGTCTTCTCTTTCACAGATTCTTTATTCTGCTCGGTCCATTCTACTGTTTATGCCCTCCACTTCATTTTTTCTTTTTCTTTTCATTCATTAAATTCTTCAGCTCCAGAATTTCTGTTTGGTTCTTTTTGATGATTTCTAGCTCTTTGTTAAACTTCACATTTTGTTTGTATTGTGTTCTTGATTTTGTTGAATTGTCTGTATTTTCTGAAGTTTCCTTAAAACAGCTATTTTTTTTGTTTTGTTTGGTTTTGGTTTTGCGGTACGCGGGCCTCTCACTGTTGCGGGCCTCTCACTGTTGCGGCCTCTCCCACTGTTGAGCACAGGCTCCGGACGCACAGGCCCAGCAGCCATGGCTCATGGGCCCAGCCGCTCCACGGCATGTGGGATCCTCCCGGACAGGGGCACGAACCCATGTGCCCTGCATCGGCAGGTGGACTCTCAACCAATGTGCCACCAGGGAAGCCCCAATACAGCTATTTTTGAATTCTTCATCAGGTAACTATAGATCTCCATGTCGTTGAGTTCAGTTACTAAAAGTCTGATCCTTCGGTGGTGTCATGTTTCCTTGGTTTTTCATGTTCCTTAGAATTTTGTGTTGCTGTCTTCACATTTGAAATATCAGTTAGCTCTTCCAGACTTTACTAACTGCCTTCTGGGGAGAAATATCTTCCATCAGCCCTGTTAGAGATTCTGGGGCTTTCTCAGACCTTCTATGGATACACTTGATACATGCTTCTTGTTCCCTCTTGTGGCAGAATTCTTAAGCTTGTATGCTTTCTCTCAATCCTGCAATGCGCCAGACCGAGTGCTGACAGCCTCTCTTTTGTCTTCCCAAAGGTGGCACTACGGCTCAAGTTTGTGTTCTCTCCCTGGCACACAGATTGGAGAATTCCAAAGCTTGCTCTCACCACTACCTTCAGGAACACAGAGAGCCGGCTGCAGAGTAGGAGGGTATGTGAATGATACATGTGGGATGCTAGGGATGCCCATGGGCCAGTTGGAGGAATCCACAGGTGAGGCTTCCCCGGCAACTCATGGGCAGGCTTCTTGATGGAGTCCATGAAGCACTTAATAGGATCCACGTCCCTTTAATGTTCTCCAAGAGTCCTATCTGCACTATCCCACTCTTTTCCCACCCCCCGTCATAGAGCTCACAATTTAACACTCTGGATAGGCTGAGAGAAATGAGCCTCTTTGGCAGCATCCTGCACAACTAGGGAAGCTGGTTGCTCACTCACCTGCTCTCCCTTTCCCCAGAGGGAGAAACCACAGGTTGAAATAGGCTCTCTTGGCCCTAAGCTGTGCCATGCTGGGGGAAGCGTGATTCAGGTAAAGTCAAGCTGTTCCTTTCACCCACTCCAATGAATCCAAACTCTTTTTTCTTCTTTTTTTTTTTTTTTTTTTTTTTTTTTTTTACACAGTTTTTTAAATTTTTTCCTCTGGAAATCAATGTGTCCACTAAGGCTCTCTAATCCATGGATGATTGTCTAAGTCAGTGTTCTCCAGAGGTTCCAGACCACAGCCAAGAAAGGCTGGAGCTGGTTCACAGCTGCATGGTCCACAGCTGGGATCAAGGTCTATTATCCAATGCATGGATGGGTGAGACTCTTCCTGGGTCCCTTGGTGTATGGTGTTGGGTACCACAGTACCCATAAAGGCATTTTTGTATGTGAATGGATGCCAGAATTTTGCTGAGGGGTGGTGAGGAGGAATGATGTATGTCTGATGCAGCCATGATGCTGAGGTCACTCTTCCCTTAGTCCTTTATTTATAAATCTTATAAACGTTCATATTTATCATTTTCCTGTGAGCTTCTTAAGCTCTTTGAGTTTAGAGCATTGTCTTACTCTGTTAATCCTTACTGTAAAACACAGTACTCAATAAATATTTGATGAATGAATGATCACATGGAGAACCACCTTAATTCTCTTTATGTATCTCAGACCCTATATTATTTGAAGCTGATCATCTATGTTGACCATACTATTTCAACCCCCAAAATAAATATAGTGCTGTATAACAAGTTTCTGTTTCCTTCATGTGATCATTTTGACTGTTGTTTCTCTCATGTATTTTTTTTAACCAAGCCAATTTTTATAATATATTTTCAAGGCAAAAAAAACCAAAAACACATTTTGTCAATTCACTTCTCTCCACCCTCAGGTATCACCTATAGCCTGAGATTAAAATCTAAGCACATCCAGACATAGAAAACAAACTTATGATTACCAAAGTGAGTGGGGGGAGATAAATTAGGAGTGTGGGATTAACAGATACACACTACTATATATAAAATAGATAATAGATAAGGATTTACTATATAGCACAAAGAACTATATTCAACATCTTGTAATAACCTACAATGGAAAAGAACCTGAAATATGCATGTGTATGTTTCTGAATCACTTTGCTGTACACCTATAACTAACACAATATTGTAAATCAACTATATTTCAATTTTTAAAAAAATCTCAGCATAGGTAAATGCAGACACACAGATAACTAAACAATATATGTAAAAACTCATCATAAACTTTATAAGACCTTCAAATTGTTTTGCTGGAGTTTAAAAATACGTAATAAAAAAAACAGTAAAATCACTACCCCAGTATGCACATTCTATATAAAACAAAGCCTGGCCTTTCTGCAATGAATCAGGACTGAAAATGGGTATAAAGTTCAAAGGAAAAGGAAATTATCATGCATACTAACTCCTCCCTACCTTCCTCCTTTCAGCTTCAATATTTTATAAGACTTTCACTGTTTTTTGGTCTTAGAAGGTGATTTGGTATTTTAAGTAGTCCCTCTGATTGACTAAAAAAGTATAAAGGATGAAAGTTGAATGGTTTTCTGATTATAATCAAGATCCTCTCCCCCCAAATCATTTATGATCATCAAAAAGTTACCATTAAATGCAGAGATGCCAAAGACAATACTAATGCATTAGACTACTGATTATAAAAAATCATCAGTACAAAATAAAACATCACTACAGGTCATCTGTCAAGACACAAAAGGAGTTTATTTAAAATATTCTTTATAAAACGGTTTCGTTAAGTTATTCATTATTTGCTTATGGAATAAAGTATTATCCACTCAGGCTTCAGTGCAGCTCCTGGCCCAAAGCAGCTATTTCAATTTAAGTATCCTTACCAAGTACCCTCTGCCTACACGTAAGGCAGTGAGACGCAACAACAAATGCTGAAGCCACCTCTCCTTGTTCCAGGGAATTTCTCTAAGCTCTGCCTTCCCATTTTCTGGTTTTGAACCTTTATTTTCTTCTTCTTTCTCTAATTTTCGTGTTATTGGCTCACACCCTCCTTCTCTGACAAACTGACTGACCCCCTTCAAACTAACATTTTGTTTCTGTGGTCTACCTAGGTTTATTTGTTTTCTCCCTAGACACTATCTCTTAAACGAAACATGTCCTTCAAAATTCATACGAACAAAATGTTTGTGTCCCTAGAAATTCATATGTTGAAACTCTAACCCCCAACATAGTATTTGGAGATGGGCCTTTAGGAAGTGATTAGGATTAGATTAGGTCATAAGGGTGAGACCCTCGGGGCTTTGCTGGTGGCGCAGTGGTTGAGAGTCCGCCTGGCGATGCAGGGGACACGGGTTCGTGCCCCGGTCCGGGAAGATCCCACATGCCGCGGAGCGGCTGGGCCCGTGAGCTGTGGCCGCTGAGCCTGCGCGTCCGGAGCCTGTGCTCCGCAACAGGAGAGGCCACAACAGTGAGAGGCCCGCGTACCGCAAAAAAATAAATAAATAAATAAATAAAAATAAGGGTGAGACCCTCATGATGGGTAGTGGCTTTATAAAAAGAGGAAGATAGAAATAGATCTTTCTCTGCCGCCCTCCCACGCCACCACAAGCACAAAGGACAAGCAATTTGAGGGCACAGCAAGAAGGCAGCCACCGGCAAGCCAGGAAGAGAGTATTCACCAGAAACCAAATCTTGCTGGGCCTTGATTTTGGACTTTCCAGGCTCCAAAACTGTAGAAAGTTGTTATTTAAGCCATCCTGTCTATTGTATTCTGTTATGGCAGTCTGAGCAGACTAAGACAGCCCCTGACACTCAGCTCAAGCCCTGCGGTCCACAAACAGTGGCACAACAATTTTTAATTTTAATAAAGTCCAACTTATGTATTTTTTCCTTTTGTTGCCTATGCTGTTGATGTCATATCCGAGTAATCATTGCCAAATCCAATGTCATGAAGCTTTTCCCCTAACTTTTAAGGGTTTTATAGTTTTAGCTCTTACATTAGGTCCCTGACCCACTTTGAGTTAATTTTTTATACAGTGTTACAGCCAGATTTAAAAAATTTTTTTAAGGAATTAAGCCCCCTGAAGTAAGGAAATGGACCAAGAAGCAAAGCAAAGAAGCGAGAAATAATGCTCAAATTACAGTATAAGACAATGAAGCAAAGGAAGCCACTAATAATTTTTAGACCTTCATTAAAATAATCCATATAACCTAGTATTTCTCAAAGGCAATATGGACATTTGGGGCAAGACAATTCAAACCTTTTTGTGTGCAACCACCAGGACACTATGGAATGGTTAGCATTCTTGGCCCCCATACACTAAATACCAATAGTGCCACCTTTCCCCTCGTGACAACCAAAAAATGCCCCCATGTTTCCAAGAATCCTTGAAGGGGAGCATTACTGGCTCCTGTTTTAAACCCCTGCACAGAAGGTCTGAAAAGGTAGAGTCTAGAAAGACTATTTATATCTACATCTCTAAATAGTACAACACAGATAAGAAATTCATGCCTAACTATAAAACAAGTCACTGTAATAAAACTTAGGGTTCTTTTCAGTTTACTTTATGTTTAAGCTGTTTACATGTAATTCCCTACTTAAATTCAGGAATTCACCAGTATATTGCTAGCAAAATTCCTTCCCTTCCTATAGAAGCCAGAAGATTCAAGATCTTTCTATCTTTCTATCCCCTAACAGCAAGGCAAGCGCCTATGACTACACTTAGGCAATCATATGCTCTGGCCGGGACTACAGATCCAGGGTAAGTGATATAAAGAAACGAGAACTCAATTTTACAAATCACTCAGGAAAGGAATTCCATGCAGAGGTAGCAAAGCCATAACTAGTGTTCAGAGACCGGCAGCACTGACAGTGGTACACTAACTGTTCCTTAACCTTCACTACAGTTCTGCATATATGACTTCCTTTAATGCTTGACTACATTCAACTTAGTTCTCCTGACTTTAGGTCAATTCTGAAAGCCAATATCCTTCCAATAAATACCTTTTTCTGCATGCGTTACAGTTGGTTTCTACTATTTGTATCCAAGATTCCTCTCCTATAATTCTTTTTAATGTTAATGGAAGAGGTATTCTGGGACTATGACTTAAGCACATAGCTTTGACTCATTCCCTCTCAATTCTTGCTAAGGCAATTAAACCAATGTACAATGGAAAATTCTGACCCATCAATACCACTGAAAAATAGAGAAGTCTCACCTACATGTTTAAAACTCCAAGTTATTTTGAAAATGGCATAAATGAGAACAAGATAAAATGCAAGAATGTAGTCAACCAGCCCATAATTATTATTTACTACTACTCACTCATATAGAAGGTATTTTTCAGGAATCTGGGAAGAGACCTGGGACCTAGCAAGGGTCTAACCTATACAGCCTGCTCTCCTGCAAGGCTATTCACCTGAGTTGAGAACTGCTGTAACTTCCATAACTTCTAGCACAAGCTGAGAGAACCTACCTCAGTTGCTCCTGGGGAGAGGTCTTTCTGATCATCTACCCAGTTCAAAACCACCACCTGAAGGAAACTGCAAGGCTCTCCAGAGAAAAGGCCGATCCCAACAGGCATTAAATTTTGCCTGAGGCTGGGGAGGAAAGGGGAAAAAAAAAAATTTGCCTGAGGTGAGGTGCTAGCTATTCAACTCCAATTCTATAAAGCGGCCCTTCATAGACTGCTTCACTGACTGTTCATCTAGACCTAAATAAAGTCCACACACTAAAAACAAGGAAGCCAGGTAGCATCAGTAAGTAAACCCAAATCCTCAATTCCAAATTCACTCTTCTGTGCTCTCCTTCTTGATGCTAGGTCTTAGACTTTGTAAACTACCCCTCTCCCTTTTGTCAGCTGGTTTCCTATTAGGTTCAACCAACAGGCAATACCAAAGGGAGACTGGAAAGTAGAAGGATCAAATCTTGATACCTAATTCTAAGATACTTATGGAGGCCAGTCATCAAGAAGACACAACAGTATAGAAATATATACACTGAGAGAAAGATGGATTATGTTGTGCATTTACTATCTCATCCAGACTCTCTGACTTGACAAACTGAGAATAGGGAAGGCACAGCTAACTGGCCAGCCATGAACTGAGGAGGCAGACCTACACCTCAAGTCTCTATGACATCCTTTCCAAGACATTTAAGAAGCATCAGCTATTTTTCAAGCATTGGCAAAATAGAGATGAGCAAGTGATGGCACGCAAGAAGAATATAATATCAGGAAACAGTAATTAAAAGGTTGCCTGCTGTGCAAAAGACTCTGTTCTGCCAGCTTGTAACCTGACTGAACGCAGCATTTGCCAACCATGTGCCGGAAGCAACAGTGCAATGAAACAGCAGCTTTTATTTTATTCTGTTTTTTTTTTATCTTGTTTTGTTTTTTGTCTTCTGTTTAAGTTAGTTTTAATTTTTATTATTGGTATTCGTTTTGGGGCTCCCTTGTTTGTTTGGGTGTCTTCTTGTTTTCTGCTTTCCATGTTGTCTCTTTTGATGTTGTTTGCTTGTTGATTCTTTTTTGTTTGTTGGGTTTGTTTTTGTTACTTATCTTGGGTTTTATTTGTCTGTTTGTTTTCTTTTGTGTGTGTGTGCTTGTTTTTCTTTTTGTTTGCTCGGTTTTGTTTTTATTATTTGCCTTGGGCTTTGTTTGTCTGTTTTTTTTCTTGCGGCTTGCAGGGTCTTCGTTCCCAGGCCAGAGCTCGGGCCTGAGCCCCTGTGTGGTGGGAGCCCGAAATCCGAGCCACTGGACTACCAGAACACTTCAGGCCCAAGGGAATATTAATTGCTGTGAGCTCTCCCAGGGGTCCTCATCTCAGCACCAAGACCCAGCTCCACTCAACTGCCCACAAGCTCCAGTGCTAGACGCCTCAGGCCAAACAACCAGCAAGAAAGGAACACAGCCCCACCCATCAACAAGAATAAGACAACAGAGAAACATGAACAGATGAAGGAGCAAGGTAAAAACCTACAAGGCCAAATAAATGAAGAGGGACTGGGCAATTTACCTGAAAAAGAAATCAGAGTAATGATAGCAAATACAAAATCTTGGAAATACAATGGAAGCAAGAATCGAGAAAATACAATAAATGTTTTACAGGACATAGAAGAACTGAAGAACAAACAAACAGTGATGAACAACGCAATAAATGAAATGAGAAATACACTAGAAGGAATCAATAGCAGAATAAATGAGCCAGAAGAATGAATAAGTGAGCTGGAAGATAGAATGGCTGAAATAACTGCTGAGGAACAGAATAAAGAAAAAAGAATGAAAAGAAATGAGGACAGTCTCAGAGACCTCTGGGACAACATTAAAGGCACCAACATTCAAATTATAGGGGGCCCTGAAGAAGAAGAGAAAGAGGTAAGGTCTGAGAAAATATTTGAAGAGATTATTAGTCAAAAATTTCCCTAACATGGTAAAGGAAATAGCCACCCAAGTCCAAGAAATGCAGAGGCCCATACAGGATAAACCCAAGGAAAAACACGACAAGACACATATTAATCAAACTAACAAAAATTAAATTCAAAGAAAAACTATTAAAAGAAGCAAAGGAAAAGCACAAGGGAATCCCCATAAGGTTATCTGCTGATTTTTCAGCAAAATGTCTGCAGGCCAGAAGGGAGTGGCAGGATATATTCAAAGTGGTGAAAGGGAAAAACCTACAACCAAGATTAATTCACCCAGCAAAGATAGCATTCAGATTCGATGGCAAAAGCAAAAGCTTTACAGACAAGCAAAAGTTAAAAGTATTCAGCACCACCAAACCAGCTTTAGAACAAATGCTAAATGAACTTTTCTAGGGGGGAAACACAAAAAAACAAATCCAAAACAATTTTTAAAAATGGTAATAGGAACATACATATCAATAATTACCTTAAATGTAAATGGATAAAGTGCTTCAGCCAAAAGACATAGACTGGCTGAATGGATACGAACACAAGACGGATATATATGCTGTCTACAAGAGACCTACTTCAAACATGAGGACACATACAGACAAAGTGACAGGGTGGAAAAACATATTCCATGCAAATGGAAGTAAAAGAAAGCTGGAGTAGCAATAATCATATCAAACAAAATAAACTTTAAAATAAAGACTATTATAAGAGAAAAGAAAGGACACTACATACTGACTGAGGGATCAATCCAAGAAAATGTAACAACTGTAAATATTTATGCACCCAACACAGGAGCAACTCAATACATAAGGCAATGGCTAACAACCATAAAAGGGGAAATCGACAGTAACACAATAATAGTGGGGGACTTTAACACCCTACTTACACCAAAGGACAGATAATCCAGACAGAAAATTAATAAGGAAACACAAGCTTTAAATGCCACATTAGACCAGACAGACTTAATTGATATTCACAGGACATTCCATCCAAAAGCAGCCGAATACACTTTCTTCTCAAGTGCACACAGAACATTCTCCAGGAGAGATCACATCTTGGGTCACAAATCAAGCCTTGGTAAACGTAAAAAAATTGAAATGGTATCAATCATCTTTTCTGACCACAATGCTGAGATTAGAGATTGATTACAGGAAAAAAAAAAAAAAAACAGTAAAAAAACCACAAACACATGGAGGCTAAACAATACGCTACTAAATAACCAAGAGATCACTGAAGAAATCAGAGAAAATCAAAAAGTACCAAAAAACAAATGACGATGAAAACACGATGACCCAAAACTTATGGGATGCAGCAAAAGCAGTTCTAAGAGGGAAGTTTATAGCAATACAATCATACCTCAAGGAACAAGAAAAATCTCAAATAAACAACCTAACTTTACACCTAAAGCAACTGGAAAAAGAAAAACACACAAAATCCAATGTTAGTAGAAGAAAAGAAATCACAAAAATCAGTGCAGAAATAATGAAATAGAAACGAAGAAAACAATAGCAAAGATCAATGAAACTAAAAGCTGGTTCTTTGAAAAGATAAACAAAATCGATAAACCTTTAGCCAGACTCAAAAAAGGGAGAGGACTCAAATCAATAAAATTAGAAATGAAGAAGGAGAGATTACAACTGAAACTGCAGAAATACAAAGGATCATAAGATGTTACTACAAGCAGCTATATGCCAATAAAATGGACAACCTGGAAAAAATGGACAAATTCTTAGAAAGGTACAACCTTCCAAGATTGAACCAGGAAGAAATAAAAAATATAAACAGACCAATCACAAGTAGTGAAATTGACACTGTGATTAAAAACCTTCCAAAAAACCAAAGTCCAGGACCAGATGGCTTCAAAGGCGAATTCTATCATTTAGAGAAGAGGTAACACGATACTTCCTCAAACTCTTGCAAAAAATTAGAGGGATGAGCACTCCCAAGCTCCTTCTACGAGGCCACCATCACCTTGATACCAAAATCAAACAAAGATATCACATAAAAAGGAAAATTACAGAGCAATATCACCGATGAACACAGACGCAAAAATCCTCAATGCAATACTAGCAAACAGAATCCAACAACACATTAAAAGGATCACACACTATGATCAAGTGGGGTTTATCCAAAGGATGCAAGGATTCTTCAATATACACAAATCAGTCGATGTGAGACACCATATTAACAAATTGAAGAATAAAAACCATATGATCATCTCAATAGATGCAGAAAAAGCTTTTGACAAAAATTCAACACACATTTATGATAAAAACTCTCCAGAAAGTGGGCATAGAGGGAACATACCTCACATAATAAAGGCCATATATGACAAACCCACAGCAAACATCATTCTCAATGGTGAAAAACTGAAAGCATTTCCTCTAAGATCAGGAACAAGACAAGGATGTACACTCTTGCCACTCTTATTCAACAGAGTTTTGGAAGTCCTGTCCACGGCAATCAGAGAAGAAAAAGAAATAAAAGGAATACAAATTGGAGAAGAAGTAAAACTGTTACTGTCTTCAGATGACATGATACTATATGTAGAAAATCCTAAAGATGCCACCAGAAAACTACTAGAGCTAATCAATGAATTTGGTAAAGTTGCAGGATACAAAATTAATGCACAGAAATCTCTTGCATTCCTATACACTAACAAAAAAAGATCAGAAAAAGAAATTAAGGAAACAATCCCATTTACCACTGCAACAAAAAGAATAAAATACCTAGGAATAAACCTACCTAAGGAGGTAAAAGATCTGTACTCAGAAAACTATATGATTCCAATGAAAGAAATCAAAGATGACACAAACAGTTGGAGAGATATACCATTTTCTTGGAGTGGAAGAACCAATACTGTGAAAATGACTATACTACCCAAAGCAATCTACAGATTCAGTGCAATCCTTATCAAATGACCAATGGCATTCTTCACAGAATTAGAAGAAAAATTTTACAATCTGTATGGAAACACTAAAGACCCTGAATAGCCAGAGCAATCTTGAATAAGAAAAATGGAGCTGGAAGAATCCTGCTCCCTGACATCAGACTATATTACAAAGCTACAGTAATCAAGACAGTATGGTACTGGCACAAAACCAGAAATATAGATCAGTGGAACAGGATAAAAAGCCCAGAGATACACACACACACCTATGGTCACCTAATCTATGAAAAACGAGTCAAGAATATACAATGGAGAAAAGACAGCCTCTTCAATAAGTGGTGCTAGGAAAACTGGACAGCTACATGTAAAAGTATGAAATTAGAACACTCCCTAACACCATACACAAAAATAAACTTGAAGTGGATTAAAGACCTATATGTAAAGCTGGACACTATAAAACTCTTGAGAGGAAAACACAGGCAGAGCACTCTTTGACATAAACCACAGCAAGATGTTTTTTGACCCACCTCCTAGAGTAATGAAAGTAAAAACAAAAATAAATAAATAAGACCTAATGAAACTTAAAAGCTTCTGCACAGCAAAGGAAACCATAAACAAGACGAAAAGACAGCCCTCATAATGGGAGAAAATATTTGCAAATGAACCAACTGACAAGGGATTAAGCTCCAAAATATACAAACAGCTCATGCAGCTCAATACCAAAAAAACAAACAACACAATCAAAAAATAGTCAGAAAACCTAAACAGACATTTCTCCAAAGAAGACATACAGATGACCAACAGGCACATGAAGAGATTCTCAACATCACTAATTATTAGAGAAATACAAATCAAAACTACACTGATCAGAATGGCCATCAAAAAATCTACAAATAGTAAATGCTAGAGAGGGTGTGGAGAAAAGGGAACCCTCTTGCACTGTTGGTGGGAATATAAATTGATATAGCTGCTATGGAGAACAGTATGGAGGTTCCTTAAAAAACTAAAAATAGAATTATCATATGACCCAGCAATCCCACTCCTGGGTATATACCCAGAAAAAACCATAATTCCAAAAGATATATGCACCCCAATGTTCATTACAGCACTATTTACAATAGCCAGGACATGGAAGCAACCAAAACGTCCATTAACAAAGGAATGGATAAAGATGTGGTACATATATACAATAGAATATTACTCAGCCGTAAGAAGGAACAAAATTGTGCCATCTGCAGAGACGTGGATAGACCTAGAGACTGTCATACGGAGTGAAGTAAGTCAGAAAGAGAAAAACAAGTATCATGTATTAATGCATATATGTGGAATCCAGAAAAATGGCACAGATGAACCTATTTGCAAAGCAGAAATAAACACACAGACGTAGAGAACAAATGTATGGACACCAAGGGGGGAGGGGGGGTGGGGCGAACTGGGAGATTGGGATTGACATATATACACTACTATGTATAAAACAGATAACTAATGAGAACCTGCTGTATAGCTCAGGGAACTCAGTGCTCTGTGGTGACTTAAATTGGAAGGAAATCCAAAAAGTAGGGGATATATGTATATGTATCGCTGATTCACTTTGCTGTACAGCAGAAATTAACACAATATTGTAAAGTAACTATACCCCAATAAAAAAAAAATTTTTTTAAATATATACACTAAACAACAGAACTCCAAAACATATGAAGCAAGCGCTGATAGGAATGTAGGAATAAAACAGACAATTCCACAATAACAGTTGGAGATTTCAATACCCCACTTTCAATAACCCCACTTTAAATAGACAGAAGAGTAATATGGAAAGAGAAGACTTGAACAATATAAAAACCCACTAGACCTAAAAAGCATATATAGAACACTCTACCCAACAACAGTAGAATCCACATTCTTCTCAAATGCACATGGAATGTTCTCTAAGATAGACCATATATTAGGGCACAAATTAATTATCAATAAATGTAATGAGATTAAATCATACAAAGTATCACTGATTACAATAAAATGAAATTAGAAATCAATAGCAGAAAAAAATAAAAATTCAAAATATGTAGAAATTAAACAACACACTCTTAAACAAACAATGGGTCAAAAAAGAAATCACGTGGCAAATTAGGAAATACAAGAAGAATGAAAACAAAATCACAACATACCAAGAATTATGGAATGCAACAAAAGCAGTGCTCAGAGGGAAATTCATAGCAGTAAATACCTCCATTTAAAAAGAAGGTATCAAATTAATAATGTAACTTTACATCTAAGTAGCTAAAAAAACAAGAGCAAACTAAACCCAAAGCTAGCAAAAGGAAAAAACAATAAAGATCAGAATAGAGATAAACAAAATAGAGAATAATTTAAAAAAGAGACAGATGATGGTTCTTTGAAAAAATCAACAAATTTGACAAAACTTTAGCTAAATGACAAAGCAAAAAAAGGGAAGCAAATAAAATCAGAAATAAAAATGGGGACCTCGCTACCAACTTTACGAAAATAAAAAAGATTAAAACAGAGTACTATAGGTGGCGCAGTGATTAGGAGTCCGCCTGCCAGTTCAGGGGACACAGGTTCGATCCCTGGTCTGGGAGGATCCCACATGCCACGGAGCAACTAAGCCCATGCACCACAACTACTGAACCTGCGCTCTAGAGCCCATGAGCCACAACTACTGAAGCCCTCGTGCCTAGAGCCCTTGCTCTGCAACAAGAGAAGCCACCACAAGGAGAAGTCCGTGCACTGCAACTAAGAGTAGCCCCCACTTGCCACAACTAGAGAAAGCCTACGCTTAGCAACGAAGACCCAATGCAGCCAAAAATATATTTTAAAAACTTAAATCTTTAAAAAAATATAAATAAATAAATAAAAGTAAGTACTATTAACAACTGTACACCAACAAATTAGATAACCTGGATAAACCAGATACAATCCTAGAATGGCACAAATTACCAAAACTGACTCAAGAAGAAACAAAATATCTGCAGAGACCTATAACAGATAAGGAATGAAGAACTGATACATGCTACAGTGTGGCTGAGTCTCAAAAACATCATGCTAAGTGAAAAAAGCAAAAGCTAGATACAAAAGGTCTTACATAGCATGATTCCATTTATGTGAAATACTTACCACATAGGTAATAATACTTACCAGAATAAGTAAATCCTTAGAAACAGAAAGCAGATTGGTGGTTTGCCAGGGAATGGTGGAGAGGAAGGAATGGGGAGTAACTCCTTAATGGGTTTAGAGTAACCTTTTGGGATATGAAAATGTTCTGGAACTAGACAGAGGTGGTGGCTGCACAACACTGTGAAATGTATTAAATGCCACTAAACTGTTCACTTTAAAATGGTTAATTTTATGTTTTGCAAAATTTACCTCAATTAAAAAACTAAATACTTGTGGAACAGCTTAGAATCAAGAAGGCAAACACAATTTTAAAGAATGAGGTAGAACCCACCCTACCTGTCTTAGTCAGTTTGTGCTGCTATAACAAAGTACTATAGACTGAGTGGCTTATAAACCACAACAATTTATTTCTCACAGTTCCTGAAGGCTGGAAGTCCAAGATCAGTGTGCCAATATGGTCAGGTTCTGGTGAGAATCCTCTTCCAGGCTGCAGACTGCCAACTTCTCAAATGGTAGTAAGAGCAGAGAGAGAGAAAGCAAGCTCTCTCGTGTCTTTTTATAAGGGCATTAATCCCATTCATGAGGGTTTAATCCTCATGACCTAATTACTTCCCAAAGGCCCCATCTCCTAATACCATCATATTGGAGACCAGGATTTCAACAAAAGAATTTGGGGAGGACACAGACATTCAGTCCAAAGCAATTCCTAATATCAAGACTTTCTAAAGCTACACTTTTTTTTTTTAAGATTTATTCTACTTATTTATTTATGTATTTATTGGCTGTGTTGGGTCTTCATTGCTGTGCGTGGGCTTTCTCTAGTTGCGGCGAGCAGGGGCTACTCTTTCCTGCAATGCGCAGGCTCCTCATTGCAATGGCTTCTCTTGTTGCGGAGCACGGGCTCTAGGCGCGCAGGCTTCAGTAGTTTCGGCATGTGGGCCTCAGTAGTGGTGCCTTGTGGGCTCTAGAGCGCAGGCTCAGTAGTTGTGGCACACGGGCTTAGTTGCTCCACAGCATGTGGGATCTTCCCGGACCAGGGCTCGAAGCCATGTCCCCTGCACTGGCAGGCGGATTCTTAACCACTGCGCCACCAGGGAAGCCCCTATGCTTACCATTATTAAAACAGTATGTTATGCTAGTTCAACAAATATACAAAAGAACATAGAGAATCCAGAAACAAACCTATGGAAATATGAAAAACTGTTATATGGCAGAAATGGCATTACACACCCATAGGAAAGGAAAGACTCTTCAATAAGTAGCACAGGGACAAAGTGGACACCCATATGGATAAATATAAATTCAGTCCCTACCTCATCATACACAAAAATCAAAACCAAGTAGATTAAATCCCTAGATGTGAAAAACAAAACTTTAAAACCACCAAAATTGAAAATATCGAAGACTGTAACTTCAGGGTATAAAAGCATTCCCTATGTAAAAATCCAAAAAGCAAAATACCATAAAGGAAAATATAATGAACTTCAATCACACTTAAACCTCTATAAAACTAAAGAGACCATAAACAAAATAAAAACTCAGACATCCATTGCAAGAAGATATGTGTAGTGCATATAACTAATGAAAAATTCATCTAGAATGTATAGATAATTCCTACAAATGAATAAGAAAAACAATCTCAAAAAAAGTTAGCAAAAAAATGAACAAGCAACTCAAAGATGAGGAAACCCAAACAACCAATAAATAAAAAATATCCCACCTCACTAGTAATCAGAGAACTAAAAACTAAAATTGGCATCAGATTGCTAAAGATTTTTAAAATTTAACAATGCCATGGTTTGCAAAGATGCAAATGGGAGTGTAAACTGGTACCCCTTTAGAGACTAACTTAGCAACAAACTATGGAGACAATGATGCATATACTTTACAACTCAATAGTTCTACTGCTAAGCTTTTACCTTGAAGAAAAAACACATGTGCCCAAGAACACATGTACAAGAATGTTTTTGCAGCAAAAAATATGGAATTAACCTTAAAAAAATCTATCAACAGGGGCATATATAAATAATTTGAAGTTTAATCATACAATAGAATATGTAAGTGGATAAAGTAACTAAGTCAGAGTCTGATATGTTAATATACATAAATCATTTTTAAAATGTTGAATTAAAAAAAACACTTGCTGAATGAGATATACAATGTTTAAGAACGTGCAGAACAATACAATTATATATTTTTATATTTATTGGTATATATAATTTATATTGATATATATGTAGTAGAAGTACAAAACCATGTACTGAGAAAGACAATGTCAAACTCAGGCTAGAGGTTTACCTCAAGAAGGGTAATCTTCAGCTAAAATAGAAAAATGTTAAGATTTAAAATAGTGGATACAGTGACAATATCAGCTGTTAAGACTTTTATGTATGCTTATAACTTTAAAAAAAATAATGATAAAGAGGACTTATAGCAGCTATCAAAACATACTATTGTACACTATTATAAAACTATTAAAATAGTGTGTTATTTTAGGGATTAATTGGAAGGATCCATAGGGGGTTTAAAGAAAAAAGGAACTCTCTATAATCTGGGATATATTATCTTTTATTTAACCAATTCTCTGATAACAGACATTTGGATCATTCACAATATATCATGTTATAGCTTCAGGGGACATTCTTAAACATCTCTTTGTGCAATGATGTAGATTTTCCAAGAATAAGTTCTTAGAAGAATTTCTAAATTAAAGAATATGTACTTTAAAGTAGTTGATATTTACTAAAATAGTTGATTACTAAATTGTTCATCACAAAAATTCTATTAATTTACACTTACACCAACAGTATAAGTGCAAGAGGAGCCAGCCGATCAATGTTCACTGCACCCTAGATATAACCAATCTTTTGAAGTAGAGGAAAAAAATCTAGGTCATGAAAAGGTAAATGTTTATTAATGGCATCACAAATTAACAGAAAAAATAATTCACATTTATTATACACACCAAAAAGGTATAAACTTTATATCAGATGCCACCTTACTGCAAAGTAATTAAAGAAGTCATGTACACACATGTAATTTTATAAATAAACTTACAATATAACCCTATAGAGCTAAACATAAATAGTTTTAGATACACAAATACATATAATTGTACCAAATCTCAATTTAGCACAATGATTGGCATCATCTTTTAGATGCCAGGGTCTGGCTCCTTATTAAAGAAAGCTTCAGAACATTGCATCTCACTTCCTGATAACCCTGTCCATACGTCAGAAATGCATAAATTAATGACATAAATGCATATTAGGAAAAAAAGAAAGGAAGAAAGGTAAGGTAACAACTTATCTGAACTCTCAAAAAATACCAAAGAACTGAATGTGTGTACTTGAGCCTCACCTAGGTGAAAAGACATCTCTAAGACCCTCAGAATCTGACTCCAAAGATAATACTATATGCTTTAAGACAATGTTAAGATCTGAATCTAAGGTTTAACTTTCTCAGTAGTGTCCAACTGAAAATTAATCCTCTGTAATATTCTCCAATAATCCCAATACTTAGTATAATGCTTGGTACATCATACTCAAAAACACTTGCTTAATAAGTGAATGTGATATCACTAAGGAGAGACCAAGAGATCTACACAAGTAACAGAGGTTGATATTATAAATATGGAAATGTCAAAAATGTAAAAGGAAAAACAATACAGACATTGTTCTTTGTAGTCTCCAGATTACTTCACATCCTTTTTTTAAAAACTATTTATATAACTTATCTCTAAAGCTCTTATTAAGATATGGAGAACAAAAGAACAGACACTTTCAATGGCATCTTTCAATACTGAGGTTAGGAAATTATAATCTTAAAGAAAATTTGGCATCGGGGTAATAAGAGCCTTCACAGGGTCTGAGGCCTGAATTACTCAAGCACTCTTGTTTTTCCATAGAATCTATCCTAAAGTTTTATATGAGAGATGTAATTGTTAACTGAGCTCAAAAATGACACCTGGAAATACTTTTGTAAATATACCTATTACTTTCAGGCTGGTATAAAATATGTCCAGTAAGTTATACTTTTAAACTTATGAGAAATAAGAATGTATAAAAACAGCATTTCAGTCATTTACACTCTTTAAATTGGTACACATTTCATTATATAAATAATCATAATATGATATAAATAAATTAGTCATTTATAAAATGATTTTTTAATCTTAATTTTTATATATAGAAATGACACTAATTCCTATTTAGTATGCACTTTATTTTCAAAGTATCTGTAATGCCTTGAACTAAATTACTACACATTCTTCAGTCCCCACTTCATAAAATTACTGGTATTTCATATGCATGAGCTGGAAGGAATCTTTAAAGGTTCATTCAATTCCTTCATTTCATAAATAAGGCACAAAGGAAGTTGAATAGCTTGATGAAATGCATCCAGCAAGTAAGGACAACACTGAAACTAGAGCCCCTATCTCTTAACATTGAGCCCAATGCCCTTTTAAATATACAATGATGCCTTCCTTCTGGACTACATAAAATTCCAAGATAAATCATTGGAATCAATGCCTTTTAAAGTGGATGTTGCTTTATAATAAATCCTAAAAGCCAATCTGTAAATAAATCTCCATCCATGCTTCATTACAACCATGTTCTAAAAGGGAAAAAAATCCAGCAAAAATGTAATGACAGTCAAAACAAAGTTTTCTGACAGAATTTGCACAATTATGGAAAAAGAAAGTAGCAAACATTTTCCTAGCCAAGAATATGTAGTCAGCCTAAACCGTAAGTTAAATATTTTTATAACCTTCAAACAATAGTAAACATAACATTTGCCCAGTTAATCAATTAAATTAATGTTTACCACATACTACAGATTTTAAGTAGATGCTTAGCTTCTGTGGTGCCAACTTTCCAACTATGGCATGATCTAGATTTTAAAGTGTTCATATTTGTAAAAATAAGATTAGTAATACCTAACTTACAGGTCTGACGCAAAGACTAAAGGTTAAACATGTGAAAACACTCATCACATACTCTCTACTGTTATTTTTTTTCCTAAAGAAGGAAAAATTCAATGTGAGGACATGCAAAATACCTTAGATACATGTGCATGAAAAGGTTTTTTCTAGAAAGGGCAAATATGAATAATTCCTGAGTTTTTAAAATTATTTTTCATAAACAGCCTTTATTAAAGACTGTATCCTTCTCACTTTAAGACATCATTCGTCCTACTTTTGCATCTTATCTCTCAATACCTCCTAGCATTTTGTTTATATCTTCTCTTGTGGAATTTGTCACCTTGCCATGGATATCGTTTATTCAAGATATATACTTTTCCAGATGGCTTCAATGGGGAATTCTACCAAACATACAAAGAAGAACTTATACTGATCCTTCTTAAACTCTTCCAAAAGACTGAAGAGGAGGGAACACTCCCAAAGTCATTCTATGAAGCCACCATCACCCTGATGCCTAAACCAGACAAAGACAATACCAAAAAGGAAACTAAAGGCCAATATCTCTGATGAATAGAGATGCAAAAATTCTCCACAAAATATTAGCAAACCAAATCCAACAAGACATAAGAAAGATCATACACCACAATCAAGTTGGATTCATCCCAGACTCACATGGATGGTTCAACATATGCAAATCAATCAATGTGATACACCACATCAACAAAAGAAAAGACAAAAATCACATGATCATCTCAATACACACAGAAAAAGCATTTAATGAAATTCAACATCCAATCATGATAAAAGCTCTTACCAAAGTGAGTAGAAAGGGAACATATCTCAACATAATAAAAGCTATTTATGACAAACCTACAGTTAACATAATACTCAATGGTGAAAAGCTGAAAGTCTTCCTGCTAAAATCCAGAATAAGACAAGAATGCCCGTGTTCACCACTTATATTCAACATAGTATTAGAAATCCTAGCCACAGCAATCAGACAGTAAAAAGAAATAAAGGGTATCCAAATTGGAAGAGAAGAGGTAAAATTGACATTATATGCAGATGACATGCTACTATATATAGAAAATCCTAAAGACTCCACAAAAATCTACTAGAACTGATAAACAAATTCAGCAAGGGAGCAGGATACAAGATTAACATACAGAAATCGGTTGCATTTATGCTCACAATGAAATATCATAAAGGGAAAGCTAAAAATCCAATCCCTTTTAAAATCGCATCAAAAAAAAAAAAATACTTAGGAATAAACCTGACCAAGGAGATGAGAGACTTACATGCTGAGAACTATAAAACATTGATAAAGGAGACTGAAGATGATTCAAAGAAATGGAAAAATACCCCATGCTTTTGGATTAGAAGAATTAATACTGTTAAAATGGCCATACTACCTAAAGCAATCTACAGAGTTAATATGATCCCTGTCAAATTACCCATGATATTTTTCACAGAACTAGAACAAATAATTCTAAAATCTATATGGAACCATAAAAGACCCAGAATTGCCAAAGCAATCCTGCAGGAAAAACAACAAAGCTGGAGGCATAACCCTCCCAAACTTCAGACAATACTACAAAGCTACAGCAATCAAAATAGCATGGTATTGGGAATTCCCTGGTGGTCCAGTGGTTAGGACTTGGTGCTTTCACTGCCAGGGCCCAGGTTCAATCCCTGGTTGGGGAAATACACAAGCCATGCAGCATGGTCAAAAAGGAAAAACAAAACAAAACAACATGGTATTGGCACAAAAACAGACATATGGATCAATGGTACAGAATAGAAAGCCCAGAAATAAACCCACACACCTACGGTCAATTAATTTGCAACAAAGGAGGCAAGAATATACAATGGAGAAGACAGCCTCTTCAGCAAGTAGTGTTGGGAAAGCTGGACAGCCGCATGCCAATCAATGTTAGAACACACCCTCACACCATACAAAAAAATAAACTCAAAATGGCTTAAAGACAAATATAAAACATGACTCCATAAAACTACAAGAGAACACAGGCAAAACATTCTCTGACATAAATCGTACCAATGTTTTCTTAAGGCAGTCTCCCAAGGAACAGAAATAAAAGCAAAGATAAACAAATGGGACCCAATCAAACTTATAAGCTTTTGCACAACTAAGGAAACCTCCGACAAAACAAAAGACAACCTACGGACTAGGAGAAAATATTTGCATATGATGCGACTGACAAGGGCTTAATTTCCAAAATATACAAACAGCTCATACAACTCAGTAACAAAAAAACAAAGAACCCAATCAAAAAATGGGTAGATTACCTAAACAGACATTTCTCCAAAGAAGATATACAAATGGCCAACAGGCATATGAAAAAATGCTCAATATCACTAATTATTAGAGAAATGTAAATCAAAACTACAATGAGGTACCACCTCATACTGGTCAGAATGGCCATCATTAAAAGGTCTACAAATAACAAAGGCTGGAGAGGGTGTGGAGAAAATGGAACCCTCCTACCCTGCTGGTGGGAATATAAATTGGTGCAGCCACTATGAAAAACAGTATGGAGGTTCCTTAAAAAATAGAGCTTAAAAACAGAGCTGCCATATGATTCAGCAATCCCACTCCTGGCAATAGAACCGGACAAAACTCTAATTTGAAAAGATACATGCACCCCCATACTCATGGCAGCACTATTTACAATAGCCAAGACATGGAAACAACCTAAATGTCCATCAAAAGATGAATGGATAAAGAAGGTGTGGTATATTTACACAATGGAGTATTTACTCAACCATAAAAATAGTGAAATAATGCCATTTGCAGCAACATGGATGAACCTAGAGATTATCATACCAAATAAAGTCAGAAAGACAAATATCGTATGATACCACTTATATGTGGAACCTAAAATACAACACAAATGAACTTATTTACGAAACAGATTCACAGACATAGAAAATAAACATGGTTACCAAAGTGGAAAGGGGGTGAGGGAGGGGTAAATAAGGAGTTTGGGATTAGCAGATACAAATTACTATATGTAAAATAAGATAAGCAACACAGTCCTACTGTATAACACAGGGACCTATATTCAATATCCTGCAATAAACCACAACAGAAAATTAGATGAAGAACACATGTACATATAACTGAATCACTTTGCTGTATACCAGAAACTAACACAACACTATAAATCAACTATACTTCAATTTAAAATAAAAAAATATATACTTTCATTAAGGGTCAAATGTACCTCAAGCACTGGAAATACAAAAATAATTAAAAGAACAGTCATTTGTCCTCAAAGAGCCCATGTTCTACTGGGAACAACAGATAAGTAAGCAGATGATTATAAATATGCAGTCACAGACAATACATGAGAAAGATAAAAGTACATGGGAAAAAGATTACGTAAAGGCAGGGAAAGTAAGGGAATAAATCTATCTGTGGATGTGGGCAATCTCAGCTGTTAATGGGTAAATTAATATTAACAAGACTGCTGTAGATCAAAGAACACTATTATTAAATAAGATTAAAAGCAAGTCAAGGTAATTCAAGCACAGATTTATAATACTAAATGATGATAAAAAATGAAACCTAATCTTAGACTACATATTACAGAGGCTTCATAATCTACATAAGTCTACGTTAGTAATATAGAAGGAATATTCTGAGAGTGTATGTTTGATACTTTAATAAGAAGAAAAATCAAAAGAAATATTAATAAATAAAAATAAACATTTCACAGCCCTAGAACACTTGCTATGAAACCCAAGAGAAATTTTGGAAAGGCTATTAAAGCTTTAAAGCAAATAAACTATCAGTATGTTTGAACAAATTTTATTTCCTTAAAACATTTAACTTCATCCAATAAATAATGTTTACCTATTAGCATTCAACTTCTGGGGCACTGAACAGTATGTCATCTCCTGCAATTTCCAACACTTCCTGACCAACGTGAAAATCAGGACATACCTTGGCATTCTGCAATTTAACCACACCATACTAATACTTTATTCATTTCTGAGAAGAATGAAAAACACACTGATTTTATAACAGTGATTTTATAATGCTGAACTAATAAAAGCAAGGTCACTATCACTTTGCTTAGGATCAAAATTAGACTTTAAATAAGGGTATACAAAATTTCATCTGATGAGCAGACCCAAAACACAGCTTCTACCAAATTACTATTAATACTTATGAAAGATGCAGAAAATAATAAAAACTCAGACTATCAAAGAAATAAGAGCCATCATGTCAGAATCTGGAAGAATTCTTCAGTAACTTATAACCATATTTAACTCATGAAACAAAAAATATCCAAACTACTACACAACCCCAACTGTAACTTATTTCAGAGACCCAATGATAAAATGGGACAGAAACCTTTATATAGTCAGAGCACTGTTCAACTTTCCTTTCCCCACAGTCTCTTCCCAATTCTTTCCTTATTATTTAATTAGCTAGGCTATGTCAGAGAACAACTCCTGGAGGATGGGGGAAGTAGAATGAAAAACTGTATTCTAAGCGGTATGAAGCAGAACAAGAAGAATCTCAGTAGTTGTCCATGATGCCAATTGTACTCGGAATTGTGAAATCTATTCTAGCGCCACAGTTGAAACGACTTAAAGATACTAGAACAGAGGAAAACAGACTGAGAGCTATACAAATCAATTTGTACTCCAACTATGGAGTTGAAAAGGGTATTCACTCAATATGCAAGTAGATCAATATGCAAGTAGAACAAAGGAAAGCCCCACAGACTTAGAGGATAAAATGTGTGACCTCCCTAAAACAGGAGCAAGTAAAGAACAGGATGAGGGTGAGGGTGGGGGTGGGGGTGGGGGAGGCATGGAAGAGAGATGAAATGAGGAAAGATGATAAGAAAGCTAAAATCACAATAGTGAGATATAAAATCTCTACTCTTGCAACAGAAAGCAAAAATGAATCAAGCAAAAAATACAAATCATGACATGAAAAACTTGAGAAACTCTCACCAAAGCATGCTACAATCTGGTGTCAAGTTCAAAAGCCACATGACATTAGTGACTACCATATATCCAGCACAGGTTTAGAGTGATTATGTCTAGTAAAATGTCACACAGCTAGTTAGTAGAACCAAGATGCAACTTTAAGTCCTTCTAACTCCAAAGCCTATGCTCTTTACGTCTGAGGAAACTATCAGAAGTTAACATACACCCAACCCGCAAGTATTCAATTCATACTTGCAAAATCCTGACTGGAGGATGAAACTTACTGGCAGTTCAACTAAATATTTTAAAAACAAAACAAAACCACAAAGCCCATTTACATAATGCCAATATATAAAACAAATGTCAATTTCAAAGTGAAAATTAATGAAATTCTTATTATAAAACAAACATTGTTTATATTATCCTCAACTTAAAATAACACAAATGGCCATTAATAAGAGACTGAATTAAGTAAACTGTAATATTTTCATATAATAGAATGCTACATAGTGATGAAAATAAACTACCACCACAAACTTCAACATGATGGAATCTTAGCAAGATAATATTGAGCCCCTTCACACAAAAAAAGGCAAGACACAGTACATACATCATTTATATACTTATGTAAAAGTTAAAACAGGAAAATCTTAACTATATTGTTTAGTGATGTTTACCTAGTGGTAAAACCGTAGGGAAACACACGGTTGTAATTACCATAAAAGTCAAACACACGAATGGGGCCAGGAAATAGGAGGGTTGGTTTGGGAAGTGATGATCTGGAGGCTTTTGGGGTGCTGACAATGTTTGTCTTCTCAATCTGGGAGGTGGTTGCATGAGTATTTATATATAAATACTATCTATTATAGTGTGGATTATTCTTTTATGTATTTTTGTATAATAGTTACATTTTACAAATTAGAAAGGTTTAAATAAAATGAATGTAATAAATGAAAACTAAATGTAGGCACAGAAATAGGAAAATGTAAATAACACGCTGACAATATATTGTACGCATGTATTTTATATATATATGTATAAAACTATTGTGGATAAAGGGTTACTATCAGGCCTGTTTCAGGAAGAAAAAAATAAAATTCTTATTAGATAAGTCTATTATGTACACAAATTATGAACATGATACTTTATGTGTATCATTGTATATTTATAACAATATTCATGTATACTATAACCAATACCTGTTTTGGTTACTTCAAAATCACAGATGCTAATAAACATGACTGTCATGAACATCAAACTATACATTTTATGTCATCATCTGGAAGATATATATTGTTTGAAAACTCTGGATTATTTATGAACCACTTAACAGAAGGAAACATACAGGTTTTCTCATGAAAAAACTTTATCTTAAATTCATGTAGTAACAATTACATAAATTAAAGTATTAGTTAAATATAGCGGATATTTCTGGGACTTTCCTGATGGTCCAGTGGTAAAGAATCCGCCTGCCAATGCAGGGGACATGGGTTCGAGCCCTGGTTGGGGAACTAAGATCCCACATGCCATGGGGCAACTAAGCCTGTGTGCTACAACTGTTGGCTCGCGCGCCTCAACGAGACAGCCCACATGCCGCAAACTACAGAGCCCACACTCTGGAGCCTGCGCGTCGCAACTAGAGAGAGAAAACCCACATGTCACAACTAGAGAGAAACCTGAGCAGACCGCGAGCCATAACGAAAAGATCCCACGTGCCTCAACAAAAAGATCCCATGTGCTGCAACTAAGACCCAACGCAGCCAAAAAAAATAAGGTAAATAAATAAATAAAATAAATATTTTTTTAAAAAATACAGTGTATATTTCTTAGTAATCCATAATCATGTCAGCCAGAAACTGGGAGTTATCCTGGACTACCTCCTCCTCCTACCTCAGCCCCCATATTCAATCAACCACCAACTTCTGTGAAACGTAATAGTTTAACATCTCTTGAATCAACTACTTTTCTCCACTAATTTCTCTCCTTCTCCACTTTCATCACTCTGGTCTAAGCCAGTATCCTCTGTGACCTAGGCTCTCCTAACTGATTTCACTACATTTCCTCCTGTTCCTCTCCAATCCACTGTTTACACTGCAACCAAAGTAATTATTTAAATTTTTAAAAAATATTAAATGATTATGACGTTCCCTTGCTTTAATGAAAACTCTTCAATGACTTCCCATAGTACTTAACATAAAGATCAAAATACTTGACTAAAAACCCTCCAGGATCCTGCCTAGGGATTCCAAACTCAACAACAACCAGGTTAAACATTGATTCATTAAATTTACTTATCGGGCAACTTAATTGAGTGGCATAAAATGAAGAGTCCATGCCCCACTAGAGGGAGTAGCAGCTGCCTGGATCCAGCTGAGCGTTGCCATCTGAAAATACAGACTTGGATGTTGTTATATCCTCTCATTTTTCAAGAGAAGCCAGAAATCCAGACTTTTGTGTGAAATTTTCCTGATATGTCAATGCTGGCAACTCATCCAAACTTTCCAATCAATAAGGAGGCCAAATCTGACCTGTCATCTAGTCTCTTCACCTAACCGCACCCCACTAATCTCTATACCAGCCATACTGAATCTGAATATTTCTCAGATCCTCAATGATACTGAAACCGAGCAGGACCCCGTGGGGGCCTCCAGGGCACAAAACCCTTTCTGCTTCTGGTTTCTTGTTTGTAGGAAAAAGGCTTTCCACCTCCAAGACCTTTCCTAAGTTCCACAGGGCAGATTCAGTTACTAATTAGGGGAATGAGGGAACAGCAGAAAGAAACGATAGTGCAGTGAGGGGGCAGGGGCCCAGTTCTTCCTCAGGGCTGTGCATAACAATCTCATACATATCTCTGAGTTCTTCTACAGAAACTAGGGCCCGCATCCAGGTGGAGGGTGGTATTTTCAGGCTGAGCACAAGCATGTGGACCTCTGACTAGTTGGAACCAGAAGGCTGATGATTGAAATTCCTAGAATACCACGCTGTTACCTCACCACCAACCAGTCAGAAGTAGGTCACACACCCTGCAGCTCTCCCCTGAAATTTTGCCTATAAAAACTCTTCCCCCAAAATCTTTAGGGAGCTCGGGTCTTTTGAGCATGAGTCACGATTCTCCTTGATTGGCCCCTGCAATAAACCTTTCTCCACTCCAAACTCTGACGTTTTGGTTTGTTTGGCCTCACTGCGCATCAGGCACATAACTTGGGTTCAACAACAGTACTACTTAGGGCTCTCACACATGTTGTGTCCTCTGCTTTGACCACTTTTTTTCCCACAACTCTACCTGACCTAGCAATCTCCTACTTGTAAGCTTCTCAGCAGTTGTTTCCTCAAGAAGCCTTCCCTACTCCCACTGCCTGTCCCTGCGACCCCCACTCCACAGGCTAAAACACATCATTATGTACTCTGATAACACGGGGTACACCTTCATAACACTCATCACACCTAAAAAATAAATTTGTTTATTTAATGCCTGTCATCCCCTCTCACCCCTCCCCCAAGATGCGAAGCTCCATAAAAGTTGGGCCTGATACACAGCAGACATGCAATACACGTTTGCTGCTAAATAGTTTGGTTATAAAATATTCCTTTAGACAATAAGGGTCTGGTGTACTTTTAAAATATTAATCTCTACCCAACTTTTCAGGAACATGTACAATATTTTAAGGTAAGTAGACTCAGAATTAAAATATTCAATTCAAACTATAATTAATGATAATAATAACTAATATTTATTGAGCATTTACTAAATGCTAAGAGCTATGTTGAGCACTTCACGTGTACTATCTCATTCAATATAACAATCTATAAAGTGATGCCACTATCATCCAAAGGAAGCAACTTATGCATAGAGTTTAAAAATTTGCTCAAAATCACACATCTAATCAGTGACAAACTAGGGTACGAAACCACGCAGTCTGACTCCAAAGCTTAAGCACCTAACTACACTAATTAAGAAAACCCAATTCAACAAGTATCTGTTAAATACTGTAAGTAAGAAATAATGGCCATGATCTATTTTTCATTACTTCTCCGTTAAGGTTCCTCATCCCTCTAACCTGCACTCCTCTCCACACATATAAAATTAAATCATCAAGTTTTATTTTCCAAATTAAGAAAGATGGTTCTTTGACCCACATCCAAAATAAGCATGATCTTAGTACCAACTATATCTGTTAAAATGCTATCTTTCCAAATTATTTTTAAATATGTTAATGTTTATATATTAATGTTTTTACATTGTAGTCTTATTATTGGAATGATCTCTAATTTGAAATGTATTTCATTTATCAAATTAGAAGAGTTCTTATAACTACAGACTGTGTTTTCAGATACGGTGACAATCGATATAAAAATAAACTGAGGGGGGGACCTTCAAGATGGCGGAGAAGTAAAACTTGAAGATCACCTTCCTCCCCACAAATATATCAAAAATACATCTACATGTGGAACAACTCCTATAGAACACCTACTGAGCGCTGGAAAAAGACCTCAGAACTCCCAAAAGGCAAGAAACTCCCCACGTACCTGGATAGGGCAAAAGAAAAAAGGAAAAACAGAGGCAAAAGAATAGGGACCTGCACCTCTGGGAGGCAGCTGTGAAGGAGAAAAAGTTTCCACACACTAGGAAGCCCCTTCACTAGCAAAGACGGGAGGGGGGGAGGCGGGGGGCAGGGGGCCTTCAGAACCACGGAGAAGAGTGCAGCAACAGGGGTGCAGAGAGCAAAGCAGAGAGATTCCCGCACACAGGATCAGTGCCAACCAGGGCTCACCAGCCTGAGTGGCTTGTCTGCTCACCCGCTGGGGCAGGTGAGGGCTGGGGGCTGAGGCTCGGGATTCGGAGGTCAGATCCCAGGGAGAGGACTGGGGTTGGCAGTGTGAACACAGCCTGAAGGGGGCTAGTGCACCACAGCTAGCCCGGACGGAGTCCGGGAAAAAGTCTGGACCTGCTTAAGAAGCAAGAAACCATCGTTTTGGGATGCGCGAGGAGAGGGGATTCAGAGCACCGCCTAAACGAGTTCCAGAGACAGGGGCGAGCCACAACTATCAGCGCTGACTCCAGAGACAAGCATGAAACACTAACGCTGCTGCTGCAGCCACCAAGAAGCCTGTGTACAGGCACAGGTCACTATCCACACATCCCCTCCGGGGAGCCTGTGCAGCCCGCCACTGCCAGGGTCCCATGATGCAGGGACAACTTCCCCGGGAGAACACACGGCACGCCTCAGGCTGTTGCAAGGTCACGCCAGCCTCTGGCACCGCCGGCTCACCCCAGCCTGTACTCCCCCCGCCCCCCCCCCCCCCGCCTGACTGAGCCAGAGCCCCCTAATCAGCTGCTACTTTAACCCCATCCTGTCTGGGTGGGAACAGACGCCCTCAGGCGAACTACATGCAGAGGTGGGGCCAAATCCAAAGCTGAACCCCAGGAGCCGTGCAAACAAAGAAGAGAAATGGAAATCTCTCCCAGCAGCCTCAGGAGCAGCGGATTAAATCTCCACAATCAACTTGATGTACCCTGCATCTGTGGAATACCTGAATAGACAACGAATCAACCCAAATTGAGAAGGTGGACTTTGGGAGCAACTGTAGACTTCAGGTTTGCTTTTGGCAACTAATTTGTTTCTGGCTTTACGTTTATCTTAGTTTAGTACTTAGAGCTTATTATCATTGGTAGATTTGTTTATTGATTTGGTTGCTCTCTTTTTCTTTTTTATATATATTTTTATCCTTTATCTCTTTTTGTGAATGTGTATGTGTATGCTTCTTCGTGTGATTCTGTCTGTATAGCTTTGCTTTTACCATGTGTTCTAGGATTCTCTCCTTTATTTTTTTTTCTTTTTTTTAGTACAGTTTTTAGTGCTTGCTAACATTGGTGGTTTTATTTTTTGCTTTGGTTGCTCTCTTCTTATTTTTAATTACTGTTTTATTTTAAACAATATTTTTTTATTTTAATAACTTTATTTTATTAATTTTTTTTAATTTAATTTTTTCCCTCCCCTTTCTTCTGAGCTGTGTGGCTGACAGGGTCTTGGTGCTCCGGCCAGGTGTCAGGCCTGAGCCTCTGAGGTGGGAGACCCAAGTTCAGGACACCGGTCCACCAGAGACCTCCCAGCCCCACAGAGTATCAAATGGCGAAAGCTCTACCAGAGATCTCTATCTCAATGCTGACGCAGCTCTACTCAACGACCAGCAAGCTACAATGCTGGACCCCCTATGCCAAACAATTAGCAAGACAGGAACACAATCCCACCCATTAGCACAGACGCTGCCTAAAATCGTAATAAGTTCACAGACACCCCAAAACACACCACTGGACGTGGTCCTGCCCACCACAAAGACAAGATCCAGCCTCATCCACCAGAACACAGGCACCAGTCCCCTCCACCAGGAAGCCTACACAACCCACTGAACCAACCTTACCCACTGGGGGCAGACAGCAAAAACAATGGGAACTACGAACCTGCTGCCTGAAAAAAGGACACCCCAAACACAGTAAGTTAAGCAAAAGGAAAAGACACAGAAATATGCAGCGGATGAAAAGAGCAAGGTAAAAACCCAACAGACCAAACAAATGAAGAAGAAACAGGCAGTCTACCTGAAAAAGAATTCAGAGTAATGATAGTAAAGATGATCCAAAATCTTGGAAATAGAACAGAGAAAATAGAAGAAACGTTTAACAAGGACCTAGAAGAATTAAAGAGCACACAAACAATGATGAACAGCACAATAAATGAAACTAAAAATTCTCTAGAAGAAATCAATCGAGGGCTTCCCTGGTGGCGCACAGGTTGAGAGTCCACCTACCAATGCAGGGGACACGGGTTCATGCCCCAGTCCGGGAAGATCCCACATGCCGTGGAGCGGCTGGGCCCACGAGCCATGGCCGCTGAGCATGCGCGTCCAGGGCCTGTGCTCCACAACGGGAGGGGCTGCAACAGTGAGAGGCCCGCGTACAGCAAAAAAATAAATAAATAAATAAAAAATAGAAATCAATCGAGAATAACTGAGGCAGAAGAAAGGATAAGTGATCTGGAAGGTAAAATAGTGGAAATAACTACCACAGAGCAGAATGAAAAAAACAGAATGAAAAGAACTAAGAACAGTCTCAGAGACCTCTGGGACAACATTACACGCACCAACATATGAATTATAGGGTCTCAGAAAAAGAAGAGAAAAAGAAAAGAACTGAGAAAATATTTGAAGAGTTTGTAGTTGAAAACATCCCTAAAATGGGAAGGGAAATAGTCAATCAAGTCCAGGAAGCGCAGAGAGTCCCATACAGGATAAATCCAAGGAGGAACACGTCAAGACACATATTAATCAAACTATCAAAAACTAAATTCAAAGAAAACATATTAAAAGCAGCAAGGGAAAAGCAACAAATAACATACAAGGGAATCCCCATAAGGTTAACAGCTGATCTTTCAGGAGAAACTCCGCAAGCCAGAAGGGAGTGGCAGGATATATTTAAAGGGATGAAAGGGAAAAAACCTACAACCAAGATTACTCTACCCAGCAAGGATCTCATTCAGATTTGATGGAGAAACTAAAACCTTTACAGACAAGCGAAAGCTAAGAGAATTCAGCACCACCAAACCAGCTTTACAACAAATGCTAAAGGAACTTCTCTAGGCAGGAAACACAAGAGGAGGAAAAGACCTGCAATAACAAACCCAAACCAATTAAGAAAATGGTAATAGGAACATACATATTGATAACTACCTTAAATATAAATGGATTAAATGCTCCCACCAAAATACACAGACTGGCTGAATGCATACAAAACAAGACCCATATATATGCTGTCTACGAGAGAGCCACTTCAGACCTAGGGACACATGCAGACTGAAAGTGAGGGGATGGAAAAAGATATTCCATGCAAATGGAAACCAAAAGAAAGCTGGCGTAGCAATTCTCATATCTGACAAAATAGACTTTAAAATAAAAACAATTACAAGAGACAAAAAAAGACACTACATAATGATCAAGGGATCAATCCAAGAAGAAGATACAACAATTGTAAATATTTATGCACCCAACATAGGAGCACCTCAATACATAAGGCAAATGCTAACAGCCATAAAAGGGGAAATCGAGAGTAACACAATCATAGTAGGGGACTTTAACACCCCACTTTCACCAATGGGCAGATCATCCAAAATGAAAATAAATAAGAAACACAAGCTTTAAATGATACATTAAACAAAATGGACTTAATTGATATTTATAGGACATTCCAGCCAAAAACAACAGAACACACATTTTTCTCAAGTGCTCATGGAACATTCCCCAGGATAGATCATACCTTGGGACACAAATCAAGCCTTGGTAAATTTAAGAAAATTGAAATTGTATCAAGTATCTTTTCCGACCACAGTCCTATGACACTAGATATCAATTACAAGAAAAAATCTGTAAAAAATACAAACACAGGGAGGTTAAACAATACACTACTAAATAACCAAGAGATCACCAAAGAAATCTAAGAGGAAATAAAAAAATACCTAGAAACAAATGACAATGAAAACATGACGACCCAAAACCTATGAGATGCAGCAAAAGCAGTTCTAAGAAGGAAGTTTATAGCAATACAATCCTACCTCAAGAAACAAGAAACATCTCAAATAACCTAACCTTACACCTAAAGCAATTAGAGAAAGAAGAACCAAAAAACCTCAAAGTTAGCAGAAGGAAAGAAATCATAAAGATCAGATCAGAAATAAATGAAAAAGAAATGAAGGAAACGACAGCAAAGATGAATAAAACTAAAAGCTGGTTCTTTTGAGAAGATAAACAAAATTGATAAACCATTAGCCAGAATCATCAAGAAAAAAAATGAGAAGACTCAAATCAATAGAATTAGAAATGAAAAAGGAGAAGTAACAACTGACACCACAGAAATATAAAGGATCATGAGAGATTACTGCAAGCAACTATATGTGAATAAAATGGACAACCTGGAAGAAATGGACAAATTCTTAGAAAAGCACAACCTTCTGAGACTGAACCAGGAAGAAACAGAAAATATAAACAGACCAATCACAAGCACTGAAATTGAAACTGTGATTAAAAATCTTCCAACGAACAAAAGCCCAGGACCAGATGGATTCACAGGCAAACTTTATCAAACATTTAGAGAAGAGCTAATACCCATCCTTCTCAAACTCTTCCAAAATACAGCAGAGGGAGGAACACTCCCAAACTCAGTCTACGAGGCCACCATCACCCTGATATCAAAACCAGACAAAGATGTCACAAAAAAAGAAAAAACTACAGGCCAACATCACTGATGAACATAGATGCAAAAATCCTCAACAAAATACTAGCAAACAGAATCCAACAGCACATTAAAAGGATCATACACCATGATCATGATCCAGGAACGCAAGGATTCTTCAATACATGCAAATCAATCAATGTGATAAACCATATTAACAAACTGAAGAAGAAAAACCATATGACCATCTCAATAAATGCAGAAAAAGCTCCTGACAAAATTCAACACCCACTTATGATAAAAACCCTCCAGAAAGTAGGCATAGAGGGAACTTACCTCAACATAATAAAGGCCATATACGACAAACCCACAGCCAACATCATTCTCAATGGTGAAAAACTGAAACCATTTCCAATAAGATCAGGAACAAGACAAGGTTGCCCATGCTCACCACTATTATTCAACACAGTCTTGGAAGTTTTAGCCAAAGCAATCAGAAAAGAAAAACATATAAAAGGAATCCAATTTGGAAAAGAAGTAAAACTGTCACAGTTTGCAGATGACATGATACTATACATAGAGAATCCTAAAGATGCTACCAGAAAACTACTAGAGCTAATCAATAAATGTGGTAATGTAGCAGGATATAAAATTAATGCACAGAAATTTCTTGCATTCCTATACACTAATGATGAAAAATTTGAAAGAGAAATTAAGGAAATACTCCCATTTACCATTGCAACAAAAAGAATAAAATACCTAGGAATAAACCTAAGGAGACAAAAGACCTGTATGCAGAAAACTATAAGACACTGATGAAAGAAATTAAAGATGATACAAACAGATGGAGAGATATACCATGCTCTTGTATCGGAAGACTCAACATTGTGAAAATGACTATACTACCCAAAGCAATCTACACATTCAATGCAATCCCTATCAAACTACCAATGGCATTTTTCACAGAAGTAGAACAAAAAAATTTCACAATTTGTATAGAAACACAAAAGACCCCGAATAGCCAAAGCAATCTTGAGAAAGTAAAACAGAGCCGGTGGAATCAGGCTCCCCAGCTTCAAACTGTACTACAAAGCTACAGTAATCAAGACAGTATGGTCCTGGCACAAAAAACAGAAATATAGATCAATGGAACAGGATAGAAAGCCCAGAGATAAACCCACGCACCTGTGGTCACCTTATCTTTGATAAAGGAGGCAAGAATATACAATGGAGAAAAGACGGCCTCTTCGATAAGTGGTGGAAGCTTATCGGTTTTCCCGATAAGCTGGGAAAACTGGACAGCTACATGTAAAAGAATGAAGTTAGAAAACTCCCGAACACCATACATAAAAATAAACTCATAATGGATTAATGACCTAAATGTAAGGCCATACACTATAAAACTCTTAGAGGAAAACATAGAAAGAACACTCTTTGACATAAATCACAGCAAGATCCTTTTTGACCCACCTCCTGGAGAAACGGAAATAAAAATAAACAAATGGGACCTAATGAAACTTCAAAGCTTTTGCACAGCCAAGGAAACCATAAACAAGACCAAAAGACAACCCTCAGAATGGGAGGAAATATTTGCAAACGAAGCAACTGACAAAGGATTCATCTCCAAAATATACAAGCAGTTCATGCAGCTCAATATCAAAAAAACAACCCAATCCAAAAGTGGCAGAAGACCTAAACAGACATTTCTCCAAAAAAGATATACAGATTGCCAACAAACACATGAAAGGATGTTTAACATCACTAATCATTAGAGAAATGCAAATCAAAACTACAGTAAGGTATCACCTCACACCGGTCAGAATGGCCATCATCAAAAAATCTACAAACAGTAAATGCTGGAGATGATGTGGAGAAAAGAGAACCCTCTTGCACTGTTGGTGGGAATGTAAATTGATACAGCCACTATGGAAAACAGTATGGAGGTTCCTTAAAAAACTAAAAATAGAACTACCATACGACCCAGCAATCCCACTACTGGGCATATACCCTGAGAAAACCATAATTCAAAGAGTCATGTACCACAGTGTTCATTGCAGCTCTATTTACAATAGCCAGGACATGGAAGCAACCTAAGTGTCCATCGACAGATGAATGGATAAAGAAGATGTGGCACATACGTACAATGGAATATTACTCAGCCATAAAAAGAAACGAAGCTGAGTTATTTGTAGTGAGATGGATGGACCTAGAGACTGTCGTACAGAGTGAAGTGAATCAGAAAAAGAAAAACAAATACTGTATGCTAACACATATATATAGCATCTAAAAAAAAAAAATGGTTCGGAAGAACCTAGGAGCAGTACAGGAATAAAGACACAGACATAAGAGAATGGACTTGAGGACATGGGAGGGAGAAAGGTAAGCTGGGACGAAGTGAAAGAGTGGCATGGACTACCAAATGTAAAACAGATAGCTAGTGGGAAGCAGCCACATAGCACAGGGAGATCAGCTTGGTGCTTCATGTCCACCTAGAGGGGTGGGATAGGGAGGGAGGAAGGGAGACGCAAGAGGGAGGAGATATGGGGTTCTACGTATATGTATAGCTGATTCACTTTTTTATACAGCAGAAACTAACACACCATTGTAAAACAATTATACTCCAATGAAGATGTTTGAAAAAAATAAACTGACATAACCACATAAAATATACACAAAGTTAATACAGGGATCCCTCAATACCTGAACTCTATCTGAATTCTTGCCTTCCAAAACTCAGGAACCAAATAGATTTTAATAAGTTCTCACATGTATCCAGACTCTTACTACCCAAAACCCAGAATTTGGCTCACTCACCATCCCTTGTTAAGAAAACTCAATGACCAATCTCTCACTCCAAACTCCAGGATCCAACAGTATCCAACAGTCTTGTACAGCGAAACAGAAGCATATGTATTCAAGGGCTATATAAATTTTAGAATTCTTGTTTTAAGAGATTTAAGCAGATTTTTTTAAATGTGAAAAAAATGGACATATCTGTATTTTCAGTCAAATTTGAAATTTAAATTCCACTTAACAAAGAATTTTTCTATGTGAATGTTTTTAAACTAGTAAGTGCCATATTTTTTAACCTTTAGACCACACAAAATATAAAGTAAATTGTTAAGTATATGACAGACAACTTATAAGAGTTAAATAAAGTTAATTCATGACTTCAAAGAGCTCTGAAGTCAGTCTTAACATCTTTTTATAAAAAAAATATTTATCATTATAAATAACATGGGAAATAAGGTTTTCAAGGAAAACAGTACTTTCAGTGTTAATTTTTCAGCAACATTATTTCACAGATTATATCAGATTTTTCTTGAAGTCACAAAGAGCAAAGGGCAAAATAAAAGAAACAAATGAAAAGAGTACAGAAGTTGAAAATGATGGCAAAAATTTCAAATTAATTTGGTTACAGACGAATGATATGAAACAATTTTAGAAGTAATTACTCCATAAGGTTCAGCCCAAAGTCAAAGAAACAGCAAGCAAAGAACAAATTAACTAGACTGAGAAAAAGGAAAAACCAGCTCTCATTACAACAGTGCACTTTTCTAAAGTATTTAACTTAGGATAACATTTGAACACAAGCTTTTTCAAAAACCTCGTGCATGATGAAAACTTACAGCATCAGTTGAGAACAGAATTAAAACATATGATTTTTTTACATGCTCAAAAATTATTTTAAGAAATAGAGAAAAAAGGAGAAAGGTTTAGCAGGTTAAAAATATATATATACTGCAGGTTTGAAGAAAGCAAACTACTTTCCCAGATTCTTTTGATACAAATTACATAAATGATTTAAAGAGACTGTAACTAGAGCTCCCATTTTATACTAATTTGCCCATATTCTCCCAAGAGCTCACTTCGGATTTACTGATTTTAAAGAATGTGAACCCTTTAATCAAGCAAATTCTAAGAGTTATTCGATACACTCCATCTTTCACATTTAGGAAAAAAAAAAACAGCAAAATTAAATTTTAAAACATAACCACACCTTGTCTACAAGAGTCACAAAGTGAGTGACTTAAGATTCAGTGATCTCTTTAACTTAACTGATTCCACACAGAGCACCAAAACACATCTATTGTGCCTGTGTCTGTCTTTCTAAAAAGCTAAGATTCACTACTAAGCTTTAACTACCAGCCAGAGATGAGAGCCCTTTGGGAGAGAACAAACCCAGAGAAGATGTCAGGATTCCATGGATCTATTTCACAGGGTGGCACAATAATTGAATGCAACACATTCTTAATAAATGAAGGCGCAGCATATGTCACTATTTCTTCAGGTTAAGTCTTCATACCTCCATTCCCAATTGTTCACATCAGACACAACAACCCTGAGCACAAACACTCCTCCTACATAAAAGGAAGGAGCTGGACTTTGGATGGGGCTCTAGGTGTCCTTCCAGTTTATGAAACTATTTAACTAGTTGTGTAAAAATACAACTCTCACGACTCAGGGAAAGTTACACTTTACTGCCAAAAAAATGACAGATTTGATGCAATAAACCATACCTTGCTCTGCCAAATGTTAATACCAGAACTTCTGAAATAAACAAACCTGTGTCTATGTTCATCTGGTCCATGGATCAGGAAGACTCCAGGGTTTTTAGCCCCTTTGCCGGCATCTACATGAGGAATTAACACATCTTCCAAACCCAGATCAAAACGTTTGTGTTTTGAAGAGTCTGGAAGGAAGAAGAATGCCCCAAAACACAGGGTGATGAAGGCACTTAGAATAAGGAGGAGGATAAACTTCTCAGAAAGTCTCAAGGTAGCCCTGTGATGCGGGAAGGAAGGCGGCCCCAGGTTCAGAGGTGGTATCCTTCGTCCAGAGAGGGGTAGCAGCGCTGGGGTAGTCATCGTTTACGCTCTTGGGCAGAATATTTTATAAAGTTCTCATCTTACATCAAATGTACGATACATTGAACAGTCTTCAGAATCCTGGCAAAAATGGGGAAACTCAATTTTCCTCCTCTTAAAGGACTGCTGTGCGTTTCAACAGGGCACCTCTTTCACGCTCATCCAATTACATGCAGAAATGAGTGTGGCCCCCAAACGATCATTAGTTTAAGTCCTGTGATACTTTCTTTGCCATCTGGCTCTCAGTACCTCACCGGGTGATTACAAGTCTCCTCTCCATTCCTAAGGGTAGATCAGACAAGCAACACCGCACTGAGGATGCAAGGTGGGTTCTTCCATTCCTGAACCTCTGGGAGATGCTCCAACGTGGTTTCCCGCCCCAAAAGGGAGCCTGACGTGATCCAAGGAGCTGTAGAAGGTTCACTTGAGCTCCTCGGATGCTTCGATTGCAGAATCTCTGAATCTCAGTGGTGGAAAAACAAGGGGCTTCTCGGAAGTCAGTCAACCGGGAGGAGGGTCACCCGCCTCGCCGGGAAACCGAAGCAGCCGCGCTGGGCGAAAAGCAGGAAGGAGGGCTCGGACGCCCGCGCCTCCCGACGCTGTCCCCGGGCTCCGACGCTGCTCCCTCGACGGCTGGCGCGAAGGGCATCCGCGTCCAAAATACCTGCGCCCTCCCAGCCGCGGCCGCCGCGGCCGCTGTCGCTACCGCTCGGGTCTGTCAGGGAGCGGAACTTCCTCCTCCGCGGCCACTGAGAAGCCCCGGCGTGAGCGGGGGGAGGGGAGGCGCTGCGGCCGCCCCCGCTCGGCTCCTCCTCCTCCTCTCGGCAGCGGGTTAAGTTAACCCAGGCGCCGGCTCCCAGAGCGAGGCCGCTTCTGACCCCGCCGTGCCCGGCCGCGGCGACCAAGCCTCCGCGACCCCGCGGCGTGGGAAGAAGCAAAGCCGCGGCCCGCCTGTCCGAAAACCCGGGGCAGGCGCCTGCTCATTCCTCGCTCAGCCCGGGGGTGGCGGCGGCCCTGGGCTCGCGAGAGCAGTCGCGCCTTGGGCGGGCAGAGGTCAGCTGCGTCTCCTTCCTCCCTGGCCGCCGTGGGGGACTGCCTGGCCGCCGTGGGGGCCCCCGCGGCGCAACCTCCGGTCGCTCGCAGCCGCTCGCTCTGGTGGTGGCGGCGACGGCTGCGGGAGAGGCAGCGCGTCCACGCGGTGCGGGGCTGCGGCCCGGTCCTCGTCCCGTGGCTCCCTAGGCCGGGAGGGCGCAGAGCAGCCGACTGCCGACACCCGTTGGGCACACTCCTGAGGGGAGCCGGCGTGCGGGGGTGGGGCGGATGGCTCGGGCCTGCCTCCGGCCCCGACTCGCGAGTGGGCGTCCCCGAGCGGCGGAGTGTGAGGTGCGCGCGCACGCTCCCGGCCTCGCCGCCGCCGCCGCCCCCGCCCCTTCCCCGCCCCACCCGGCCCGGCCCGCGCTCCGGCCTCGCGCTGCTGCTGCGGGCTCCAGCGCCCGCCCTCCCGCCCGTCGGCTGCGCGACCCCCGGAAGCGTCCTGCAGCCGGCGTCTGGGCACGTGATGGGAGAAGGTCGACCGTTCGCGCTTCACTGATAACTTCACCGGTGCCAGGCTTCGGCATCGCCAGTTCGTGGGATTGACCCGGCGTTTGCGAGGTTGGGGGCGGGGAGGGCGGGGAGGCTCAGGTCCCGAAGGCTTCGCTGCAATCCAAGGGTTGCTAGGACTAAAGGGATCTGACGGCCAAGGTTAACGTTTAATATTGCTTTGTGGAGATCGTGTCTTCAGTTATGGACCATTGGTCCCTAGGGCTCAACGACTGAGTCTCCAACTTCTTCCTTACAGCCTATGTGCACGTCGTTGGGCACCCGAAGCTCGAGTCATCTCTACTGAGCAGCAACCGTGTGCCAGGCTCTGTGTTAAGAATAAAATGGCGACCTTCAGGTTAGGTTTCCTGGCTGAGGTGTCTCTGACAGCAGCCCATATGACCCTACAGGACAACAGCTTCCTCGTGGTTCAGTTTCTGGAAGACGTTCTCCCATCATCACACTCCTCGCCACCACTCCTCCCATAAAAGAGATAAGTATGAACGAGAAGGTGCTAAAATCCAAAAAGACAACAATGCTGTTTAAATTCAGGCTTAAAAGCACCCTGAGTTGATTCTGTTATCCATAATCTTAAGAACCATGTTGTGATTAAGTCCAAAAAATTTCTATGTAATACACAAATATTCTCACTTGTTTGATAAGATGTCAGTGCCTCTACATATCCTTAGTGATGACTGGGAGTTGGAGAGCAGTCCCTTCAGCGGCAGGGACAAAAGGTCAGCCTTAGTTAAAAATCAAGCAAAAATCCTCATCTTCACTGGCACAATTCGAAGTACAATTCCGGTCTGCAGTATTTCCAGAAGCTCTGCATATCTCACTATCTACCATATGCCAAAGAAGTCATTGTCATTGATTCACCAAATAAAGAGATAAAAATGTTAGGTGCCACCTCTCACCCAGTCAGGCTGGCAGCCCAGTCCAAAATGAAATTTTTGTTGGACACTTGTGAAAAGCAGGTATAAGAAATTCCCTGCCTTCCCAATGTGTCTTTATAAAGTGTGCCAATTTTATGAATAAGTTTCTAATGCTGAGCCTCTCTGTAAGCCAAAGGAAGAGAAACACTTGGGTTTCCAACTACTGAGGTCATTAATTTCCATGGAAAGATCAGGGGAAATAAATATTGACATCTGAATGAAATAGCAAGTTACATAAGCCTTGAAAGGTAAATGTTATCTAGGTTGACACCAAATTGTTAACCACAGAAATATCGATCATGAAACCTGCCTTAACCTAGTTGACAAGCATGACTTAAGCAGGCTCAACCTCATAACGAGTGGAGAAGACTTACCTGTGTCCTTTCCTCTTTCTTGTCCTTACCTGTTTTGCAAAATTCATTTTTCCTTCAGGAGAGTAAAAATATTATTTAAATTAGAGGTTATTGCAGATGTCCAAATGCAGTCTGCAATTCTAAGGCCGTTGATGATGCTATCAGTTATTATAATCCTACACAAGCATCAAAAAGTGTGTGTGTGTGTGTGTGTGTGTGTATGTGTGTGTATTCTCTTCTAGAGACTAGGGCCCTCTCAAATGAGTTTTAAAAGCATTAGTATTAGGGGCTTCCCTGGTGGCGCAGTGGTTGAGAGTCCGCCTGCCGATGCAGGGGACACGGGTTTGTGGCCTGGTCCGGGAAGATCCCACATGTCGTGGAGCGGCTGGGCCCGTGAGCGATGGCCGCTGAGCCTGCGAGTCAGGAGCCTGTGCTCCGCAACGGGAGAGGCCACAACCGTAAGAGGCCCACGTACCGCAAAAAAAAAAGAATTAGTATTGTTTTGTTGGTTTTTAAAAGCAAGTTGAAATTTGAAAAAGATTATAGCTGTTGTGTTAAGATGTTGGTATTATATATAGTTTTTCCCCATGTGTTCTGTTTGTGTTACTTTTATAATTAAATAAATAATTTTTAAATAAAGTGATACTTGAGAAAGTTAAGGTCAGATTTCAAATAGGTGGACTCAGTTGTATCAAGATGAACACGTCTGAGGGCAATCAACAGAAATCAGAAAGTACAAGAAATATACATATTTTTTTCATATATACGTGTAATAGGGACGTATCTCATTCTAGACAGTACAAAGAGAATATTTCATTTTCAAGGAGTAACTGTGCTTTGATCAATGGTATAGACAAGATTCCAAAGTGGCAGATAAAGTGTTAATTTCCCTTTTATAAATCCATGTAAATTAATTAATATTTTAGGAAATAGGAATTGTTCAATTCCTAACAAAACAAAATCTACCCCGACATATTTCAGATTTATAGGACCATTACTGGGATACACTTATGTATTACAATGCAAAAGTTATTTGTATTTGTTCAATCATACGTTAACTTTTCTATTATCGAAACAGTTTAACACCTATTACACACACACACACACACACACACACACACACACACACACACACACACCCCATCTAGCTCTGTTTTAAGTGAAACTGAAGTCATATGCTAGAGAAAAAATACAGCTGGTATGCAAAAAGAGGCTTTTGATTTACTTACATGACTTGTTCCTTCTTAGTTTCAACTGGTTCCCAAATATCCCAAAGACATGACCCCTAAATGTGTAGAAAAATAACCAAGCTTTGGCCCTGCTCTTTCCACTCTTGCATTCTTCTGTAAAGCTTTTTTCCTACAGGTCAGGGATAACCTAAGTTCAATGTTATGAAACTCTCACTTTAGCTCCATGGTAAGTCAGGAGAGCCAAAAATCTTCACCTGTCTCTCTGAGCCAAAGTATTTAAGGCTCATTTGCTTATAAAAGACACATTTGTTGAAGGGTACTGTGTGATACAGCCTCTACTAGGTGCTAGAAGTTTGGAGGAGTCAGAATCCCTATCTTAGTGAACTCAAAGTCTTGTGTGGGGTGGCAAATGAGCACTGACAATTACCTGACAGGGAAGAGTGCTGTTAGACTAAAGCCCCAGGGGCTCATGTGTTCACTGAAAGGGCACCAGAGTGAAGGGAGGGAGATTGGGCATGTGTCAAGGAAGGTTCCTAGATCAAGTGCCACCTGAGCTGAGCCTTTAATTAACCAGCAGGGAAGAAGGGTGGTGTTCCAACATAGGGAGCAGAACATGCACAGGCATCCACAGCTGTTTGTTCTTGCCACTTATCCAGAAACTTCCCTGCTTTACTCTTCCAATAAATCGCTTGCCTGGCCCTAAACCCCCAATACTCTTGAAGGGGGAAAGTCAAATTTTTAAATTTCAGAAAAACATATGACTATGGAAACACATTACTCTCTCCCAGTGCCTAAGACAGGGCCAAGCAATGAGGAAGCCAGAAGCTTCAGCTTCCCTGGGCTCATAGTAAATCTGCTTCTGCTCTGAACCCAGCCATATCTAAGGCTAGTTCATCCTTTGAACCTCTCAGTTACACAAGCCTATAAATTTCTTTTGCAGCCAGAATTAGTTTCTGTGGCTTGCAATGTAAAGTCTTGACTAATACACAGCATGTCTTTGCATGGAGGTGCTGTGGCTGCCTGTAGTATGTGAAGCACCAGTAGTTTCACAAGTGTAAAGGATCGGGAACCAGAAGGAGCCCACGCTTTCAGGCCACCAACAGGCTTGGGCCAGGGACAAAAGTGGGGAGAAGACCTAAAATTGAAAGGATTGAACATGGGCTTCCCTGGGCTTCCCTGGTGGCGCAGTGGTTGAGAGTCCGCCTGCCGATGCAGGGGACGCAGGTTCGTGCCCCGGTCCAGGAAGATCCCACATGCCGCAAAGCGGCTGGGCCCGTGAGCCATGGCTGCTGGGCCTGCGCATCCGGAGCCTGTGCTCCGCAATGGGAGAGGCCATGACAGTGAGAGGCCCGTGTACCGCAAAAAAATAATAATAATAAAATAAAATAAAAAATCACTGATCCTGGAGGGGTGAGCACAAAGAGGGTGAGAGGGGGGAAAAAAAGCACACTAAATTAAAATAAGACAGAAAAAAACAAATAGAACCTTTCCACTCAAAATGATCCTGACCAGCAAATTCCAAAGACATTAGGATGTCTAATACTAAGAAAGATTGCCAACAAAATGAACACTCAGAATATGAACTTACTCCTGATAAAATTAACTCTATGGTACTGTGTAACAAAGATTTTTTTAATTAATATTTTTGCATTCTCAAAGCGATCAATGAAGGCATAGCACTCATTTTAAAAAGAAAAGAAATTAGGAAACAGATAAGTGGAATAAAGAACAGGTAAATAAGGTAAATATGGCAAAAAACTGATAGAAATCTTGAAAATAAAAATCTGGTCATTGAAATTTTTTAAAAAGTCAATACATGGGGTTAACCCTGGAGCTGGCCAAAGTTGAAGAGAAAAAGTAATTCGCCCAGAACATAGTATAGAAGAATTCACTCAGGAGAATTCACCCAGAACATAATATAGAAAAATAAAGAGATTTCAAAATGTGAAAAATAATTCAGATTCATGGGGTTATATTGAGTGGCTTCAACATATGTCTCATAGGAGTTCCAGAAGGAAAAACTGAAGGGAAGAGTGGATAAGCTATCCTTTAAAAAAGAAGAAAGAAATGACTGAAGATTTTCTAATCAAAACATCGGAACACCATATGTACTGAGCAAGGTAAATAAGAGTAAAGGAACACTTTTCTCACTATAGTGAAACAACAGAGTAATACGGATAAAGATAAAATCTCAAGTCACCAAAGGGAAACCACTGATTATTTACAAAGGAACTATAACTAGAGTTCTCAAAAGCAACCACAGAAACAAGAAAACAATTGAGTTTTCTCCAAGTATTGAATGGAACACTATCAACCAAGAATTTGATTTCCAGATAAACTGCCATTTCAGGGAGAGGGCAAAACAAAGACATTTTCAATCATAAAAGGCAAGGGAGTTTTCCACCCACAGACCTACACCAGAAGAACTATTAAAGAATGTACTTCCCCCAATGAGAAAATTAAGCCCAGCGGGAAAGCATAAGATACAAAAGATACTAGTGAGGGAAGAAATTAACAAAATGTGATGGTAGAATTAAAAATAGCTACTTAAGGAGTATGGGATTAACAGATACAAGCTGCCATACATAAAATAGATAAGCAACAAGGATTTACTATATAACACAGGGAACTATGTTCAATATCTTATAACAACCTATAATGGAAAATAATCTGAAAAAATACATATATATAACTGAATCACTTTGCTGTATGCCTGAAACTAACACAATATTGTAAATCAACTATATTTCAATAATAATAATAGCTACTTTAGTGTTTAAAAGAAAAGGAAAGAAATGGTTACAGTGGGTAGTTAAAACATGCTACGGTCTTTGTCATGTTTGGAAGAGGAATATAAATAATAACTGTGTCTGAATACTTTGTCTATAAGATATTTTATATTAATAAAAAACTGATCTAGAGCTTCTAAACATTCAGAGAGAAAAGAGTAGCAAGGGATGAGGATATTTGATATGGAAAACTGATCCTTCAATAGAAGGCAGGAAAGGAGAAAAAAGAAGAAAAAGACACATCAAACAAAACACACAAATTAAATAGAATAGTAGAATTAAATTCTAATAACAGCAAGCACAATAACTAAACAGATTTAAATTAGTTACTAAAAGACAGATTATCAGACTGGTTTAAAATAATATTCAGGTATGTAACACTAGCAAAAAACAAAACTAAACCACAGAAATATTGGATATAAAGGGATAAAAAAAGAAATTATCAAAATGCTGTCAAAAAGAAAGTCAATGAAGCATTATTAATATCAGAACAAAAAAAGTCTTTTAAACCAAATGTATTAATAAAAATAAAGAGGGTCAGTACCAAAAGTCAAATGTACCTAATAACATAGCTTTCAATTACAGAAAGAAAAATTACAAAGAGAAACTGACAAACCCACTCTCTGAGTGGGAGATTTTAACAATCAGACATGACTAGATCAAGAAGAACAAAAAAAAAAAAACAGAGGTAATAGGGACTGAACCATGAAGGGCCTCTAAGAAGGCCACGTTAAGGAGTTGGGTTTTATTCTGAGAGTAATAGGAAGCCATTAAAGGGTTCTAAACAAAGTAGTGATTAGATCAGATGTCCTTTTTTATAAGGATCACTCTGGCTAGAAAATGGAGAATGGACTTCAGGGTGGTCAGACCACATAAAGACAAGAAGACCATTCAGAAAACTCTTCCTTCCCTCTAGCTAAGAGATATTAATGGCCTGAACTATAGTAGGGTCATTGGTGAAGGAAAAGAGTGGGCATTTCGAGGGACATTCAGATAGCTTGTTGATCGAATGGCAGGGGAAGGAATCAAAGATAACCTCCATATCTGTGCCCTACAAGACTTGATGCATAGCAATGAGGAGGAAGAGCAGGGTTTTGCTGGAGGCTGGGGGGAGCAGGGTGTGGGTGGAGGTAGGGAAAGGTAGAGATATTGTTTCCTTGTTTCTGGTGATAGCACTTAATTCTCAGCCCCTCAATTTTGACATTCAAACTGGTTCATTAAAAAGTTAAATTATATTCAATGTACAAGGAATATGTAAATCAATTTTAAAAGATGTTTACCAGGGTTTCCCTGGTGGCGCAGTTTTTGAGAGTCCGCCTGCCGATGCAGGGGACGCGGGTTCGTGCCCCAGTCCGGGAGGATCCCACATGCCATGGAGCGGCTGGGCCTGTGAGCTGTGGCCGCTGAACCTGCGCGTCCGGAGCCAAAAAGACGTCTACCAAAAAGTATTCTGTTTTAAACTATTGGTGCTTAGGGAATGTTTCAATCATCTGGGGGAAAATTACACTTTAACAATATCAGAAAAATGTGTGTATATTCTAAATAATCGTTTTCCATATAATAATAATAGTCCTTTATGATTATTTTTATTGTAGATTTTCATATTTTTCTGTACATAATGGATTTTCAGACATACCTATTTGCCTAACTACTACAGTAATAAAGTAGTCATGACTTTCCTTAGTGCACAGCTGGTCTTAAGAACAAGGAAATCCAATCTGTTGACCTGTGAATTTTCAGAGTCATAGATTTCATGGCACATAACTCCCTTTCTTTTCCTGGTTGTTATTAATTACCTTAAACTAATTCCAAGTTTACAATGTGTGTTTATCTTTCAGAGAACAATGACTCTGCATTGACCGAAGTTGGGAGGTGTGTCCAATTATACAACCAAACTGAGGTTACTTACAAATGCTGGAAATTAGGAGCTATTTTTCCAAAGACACTTTATTCAGTAGCTTCAAGCATGAAAACAGTTTAAAGAACTTACAGATTTCCAATTATAATTTTAAGCTTTGTATTTATTTTACAGCCATTCCAAAATGCAAATGAGGTTCAAAGTTCCAAACATGCTGTGCAATTTCAATTTAATATTCTAATGCATGGAGTGAAGTTTGAGCCTATAATACAGAAACAGGACTACTTGAACAGCCAAGAAACCCTTTGGAGCCTTAAAGGGAAATCTGTTTGGGAGTCTGCAGACTAAAATGTTTCTGGTAGGAATAGAGCCACAGTGAGATGTGTGGCTCTAGCATTGCCTCTCAAGTGATGGCCAGGATGTGTTTTGAAAAGACAAAACTCTTTTTGTGTCTGATTTTTAAAGTTAACACTTATTTGAGGGCTAATATTGCACTAAATTTCATACATGGAGTCTGCTGTTTATTATGAGCCATTATGTTCAAGTTCACTTCAGACAATATTGCTCCTTCAATTGCAGTCCTCTGCATTCAGGGACAGTGCAAGCAAAATAGTGAAGAGGGCTCTTCTCCTTTAGGGCCAGTTGCTGTATCACCCTACCTAAAACCTGATTTGGTTACCATCATGCTATATAGACATCTCTGTCTTGATGCAGAAATGCTAAACTCAGAGATTCCACTATCAAGATGTTGTAGGGTTCTTCCCTATAACAGAAGTTGAAAGAACGGATGCATTACACTTTTCTGATGTTTTTCAAAATTACAGTAACATGTTAGTTTTAAACAGCATGAAAAAAATTAGGCAACATCAATAAAATTATAGTTCTTTATATTTCTAGTTGAGCCAGATATGCATTAAAGTTGAAGGGGGTTTTCATTTTTGTTTTTGTGTTGGTGGTAGTTTTTTTCTTCAAATCTTTGTGCTTCCTGGAAATATATATGCAAGGAAGGAAGGAACGAAGGAATTGATGCGCCAGTAGATGTGAATAATGCTGAAGATTTACGTACACTACACAGAAATTACTACATACAACTACATCGAGATTTGAAGATGGGATTAGTACCCAACAGAAAAAAAAAAAACTAATTGTATCATTTTCACAGTAGCAACGTTAATCATTACGTTAATATATCAATAATAACAAGGAACTTGGAAAGGTCTTTAGTGCTTTCTCTCATTTTTAAGCAAAATATCCACAGTGTCCCCTTATTTTTATGAACTGGGGGGAAATGAAGACCCCTCAAACGGCTGTCTTGCTCTTTCTTACAAAGTTGTTCTCTGCATCTAAACTGAACTTCTTTCCTGACTTAACTTCTCTACCAGGGATTCCTATAGGCAGTGGGGAAAATGATAGTCACAGCCCCTTCTGGGTATCAGGTTCATTTAGGCTGATGTAACAGAAGAAGCAGAAATTCCTTATACAGATAAAAGCAGAGCTGGGGAGCAACCCCTAACCCCAAAGTAAGCAATCAAATGAAGCACTGCATAAATACAGAAAAAAGAACACCGAGAAGCAATATGAATAAAACCTGGAGGGAAGATGGACCAAGGGGCACAGAGCTGCAAGTCAATGATGGGTAAGGGACAAAGAGGTCCCAAGTTATAACTTTCCATAAAAGAGCTGGGTCTCTTGACATGACTGTGGCACAGCAAAGGCAGGGAAATGTTTATTTCTAATGAAATAACCAAATAGTCTGGGAGCATTTAAATCCCAAGATTACACTGAAGCATTCATTTATTCATTCATTCAACTAATTTATTTATTATTATTATCATCACCCCCACCATCACTGGTGTCAGGCGTTCTTTACCTTTTTCTGTTAACCAGAGAGATTAATGAGTCCCACCTGATTAACCAATTCCAGGGGTTCTCACTTCTAGCTGTAGATCATAATCACCTATGGAGGTGTTTTTGTTGTTGTTTTTATGTTTTGGGTTTTTTTTTTTAATTTGCAAGGCCTTGTCCCTTCCCTGAGCCACTAAGTGAGAATCTCCTGGGGCAGGATGTGGTCATGTAATGAACCTTAAGACGCTTCTCCAGAACAGAAAGCTTCCACGTCGTCACTGCCATCGACCTTAGGCTGAGGATTTCTGGAGCCCCCTGAGGAGGAGCCAGGATTCCAGCCTGGGTGAAAAACATACACACCTGCAGGCAGCCACTCCACTTCCGGAGAGCCAGGGTTCAGGCAGTTACCGCTTCTCTGAAGGTACAAGCTTTACAGACATCCTATTGTTTGGTGCAGGTATAGGGGGAAATGAGTCAAAAGCACTGGTGGGGGGCTTCCCTGGTGGCGCAGTGGTTGAGAGTCCGCCTGCTGATGCAGGGGACACGGGTTCGTGCCCCGGTCCGGGAGGATCCCACGTGCCGCGGAGCGGCTGGGCCCTTGAGCTGTGGCCGCTGGGCCTGTGTGTCCGGGGCCTGTGCTCCGCAGCGGGGGAGGCCACAGCAGTAAGAGGCCTGCGTACAGCAAAAAAAAAAAAAAAAAAAAAAAAAAAAAAA
>NW_020838014.1:5430862-5526229 GCF_003676395.1 Aethalodelphis obliquidens | reverse complement strand
AAAAAAAAAAAAAAAAAAAAAAAAAAAAAGCACTGGTGGGGGGGTAGATTTATCCACAAGGTTGCCTTCAAATGGTTTTATTCTATATACTGCTGGAGAATGGACTCATGGCTTATCTTCCAGAATTTATACAGCAAGCACTCCAAAATATCTGAGGAGTGAATAGATAGTTAGATCTAGCTATTGATGGATTAGGACTCTGCCACCTGCAACTGTGAAACTTGGAGCAGGCTACTTGACTTCTCTGATCCTCAGGAAAGCTGTAAAGATTACTTCCTCGTAGGTTCTTGCAATGACTAGAGGATAGAGCATGAGGAAAACAGCTGGCACAGTGCCCAGAACAAAGTTAATATGAATAGTTAATACACGTTTACAAAAGCAGCACAGCCAAGTGCACCCAAGACTCATTTTCCTGATTTTGTCTTTCCTTATTTAATAAAAATGGATGTTACGACCATAATTGTCACTATCAAAACCCCAGAAAACAGGGGAGACAGGATGAAAGGTCAGAGGTTACTGCTCTGCCATTCTCTCAGGTAGACATTTATGAATTCTGACTCATTAATATTGATTAGACAACTTGTAGAGACCAGGTAGCACATACAGGAAAAATGGCCAACTGAGAGCTTGGCCTACTTTCATACCAGCTCCTCTGCAGAGAAATTAATCCAACGCAAAGTCAACATTTTCAGAACTGAAGTAAAAGACATAACTTAAAGCCCAGCTCAGTGTGCCCCTTTTCCCCATTCAAGAACCCAGGGTCAGGGACAAAAGAACCACCAATCACATATCAGATGCCATTTGAAAAACTCCGTGTCTGTTTTTTTTTTAAATAATGTATTATTATTTATTTATTCAGTTTTTCCCCATTTTTATTGAGATATAATTGACATGCAACACGGTAGAAGTTTAAGGTGTATGGTATAATGGTTTGACTTACATGTATTGCAAATCTGTTTTGCCTTTGATGATAATGATATCTAGCATTTAATGAGTGCTTACTACAGACAATGCGTACATCTCTTGTAATTCTCGGAACGTAGTTATTTCCTTGTTAAGAGTTAAGGAACTCAAGGTTGCCGTTGAAACTGTAAAGGTTTAGAAATGTGCCCAAGATCAGTTGGTTAGTAGGAACCAGACTCTCAGACCCCACAGCCTGGACTCATAACCACTGCACTGAACCGCCTTGTCAGACGCTAGCCTTGGGATTTCCCTGGCGGTCCAGTAGTTGAGACTCCACACTTCCACTGCAGGGGGCGTGGGTTTGACCCCTGGTCAGAGAACTAAGATCCTGCATGCCACGTAGCAAGGTCAAAAAACAAAACAAAACAGATGCTAACCTTCTCCCCCACTGGGTGGGCAGGTCTGGTCCCCATCCTGGTTTCCCATTTCATTCCGGTGTCCAGTTTCCTGAGGCTGAGCTCTTCCGGTCCCTGAGCTTAGCAGCATCTCTCTCAGTCTGACGAATCTGGGTGATATTTACTGCTAGTTCGCATAACATCTGAACTGTAGGGAGGCTGGCCCTTGCCCTTCCCATGGTGAAGGGAATGCTGTGATTTCATGGCAGGATTCCACCGGTGTAACTCCTCTCTCTGCCTATTTATTTAGGCATGCAGTCTCCAGCAGGCTCCCCCCACCGAGGGGACACAGCCACTCGGGCAGATGACAGAGATGATTAACCAACAGCATGAGCTTTGAGGGAGAAAGAGAGCCAGGAATAAGGCAGGTTATTAGGGACATGTATTCACTGAGTCAGGGACATGATGTGGACTGTAGTTGGTAGCAAACTGTCACTCCCATTCCACTTGTACTGAGTGTCTTTCTCACTTTGAGGCCCAGCCACTCCTGATTTCCCTCCCCCAGAGCATAGGTGCTCTGGGCTTCACACGGCAGATGAATGATACCCTATTTTGCAGAAAATTCTAATAGCCTTAATTAAGAGATCTCAAAACATCATAACAACCTCGTTTCCTCATATCTCATCCAAAACATGTTTAAAGGATACTTCTATCTGTTATGATCACATTATAACTTGTAAAGCTTATATGCATTTGAATGCTCTTTTCACAAACAAGAATAATGTGGCTTAGTCTCTGTGTCAACCATTTATGACCCACCCCACCTCCTGCCGCACCTTACCCCCACCCTCACTGATAGGAAGATGAAGAATGGTCCTTTAATAGTTTTGAGAATACTCTCTAAACCACATTTTGTACTGATTCTGCATGTGGAATGTTTCTTTGCTAAGAAAAACCTCGTTTCAGTCCAATCCTACGTTGCCTTGGTTCTATTTCCTAGAATGAGCAGGAGGAAACTGAATAGAATATCACCGCGTTTCCCATTTTCATTTTTCTGCATGAGGTTAGTGGTGACGAGAACCTGCTTTTCAAAGCAATTGCATCAGTGGCAACTGGCCACAGTCTGAGACTGTCTATCCCTAGCTGGCCTCAAGGTGGTCACCGATGCAGTGAGCTGTGGCTAAGGCCCTTCCTGATTTAGCTGTTATTCCAGAGAGAATCCACACAAGAAAGTATCGTAGCAAAGGCACTGGCGACAGATTTTTTTTGTTGAGGGAAGAGGATAGCAGGTGTGGGAATAGGGATGCAGAGACTGAGGATTTGAAATGCAGATTTTTTTTTCTCCAGAATTTCACAGCATTAAAGTGAGAAAGATAGATGATATTACTATTGCTGAATCCAAAAGATAATAAAAGAGTGCCCTCATCCTCTCCTACACACATACCTCCCTCCAACTATTTCTGTCCAAGTTTTTGCTTTCACTTTGGAGGAGTATTTTCTTATGGCAGGAATCTAAATGCAATTATGAAATACTGCCTGTTTCTCTAACCCACAGTGAAGCTACCTCCATCCTAAAATGAAAGAAAATGTGGTTGTTGTTTTTGTTTCCCCTGCAGGTATACTAAAATTAGTTGCTGAATTTACTCTTCTCTAAATTGTTTAATGGCAGTGTTTTGGGGCGTCTTCATAAAAACAAACCTCATGTAGCCAGGCTGTAAGCCTCTAATTGAAGGAAATCTTAACTTGCCTAAAGTGATTAAAGATAAGTGAGTCTGTAAGTTTGACTTACCCTACTTGAAATTCTTCTCTGTCCACAAAGTATATATAAATCTTTATGGAATGACCTATTAACTGCCTGCTGCTGGGACCAAGCTTTGGGCTTTGTTTCCATTATAAAATAAGGTCACTCTGCTTTTGGTATAAAAACGGATGTAGCTGCTTTGATAATTAAAATCTACAGGGTCCTGAAGAGATGATATATTTAAACCTCTAAAAAATAATGTGGAACCTATAAAATTACAAAAGGAGAAGGGATGTGTTCCCTATTACTGGTCATCAAATTATATGTTGTAAAAGGGTATTGATGTCATTCTTTAAAAAGTAATTTTAAGAAGTTTTTTTTGAACTCTTTCAATCCAAATCCTGAGCCACTCCTTGTCTGGCAGACATTCTCCACTATCAAAGGGCACCTCTAGAGAGGGCTACAACTTGGAGGGTATCATTTAAATGTCTTCCACTTTGTATGAAGAGTCCTACTGAAAAATTCACTGATGCTGCCATTCGAGGAGCCTAGACTTAAAGGAAACCGACCTGACCCTTAACACGGGGGTTTTACTCATAGAGAGACCTGCTCCCTGCAAGCTTGTAGGCCCCAACCTGCTCTAGGAGAAGTTCTTTTCCCACTTTTATCTGCCGTAATTCAGAGCAGGTGCTTCGGCTCCAGTGTGAGAACACCATCTGGAGAGGCAGTACCTAGAAGTGAAATCAAACAAATGCTTTACTCCTCATGAGGTTCCAGTGGTCTCATGGACTAGAATTTTTTTTTAAGTTACTCTTTGAATCAAAGAACTTTTAGGCTAAATCTTTGAGATTTTTATAACAAAGCTACAGTAATCCTACCTCAGTCAAGATACTTAGCCTCGCTAAGCCTTTATCATTTATAAAACAAGTAAATCATAATTTATTTTATGAATCACAAGATTGTTCTAAGTACTAAAAACAGTGGTGCCTGTCGAGAGAACACTGAGCATAGTGCTCGCACTTGGTAATTGCTTCTGAAATGCTAGGTACAATAAGGAAAGTCGGGCAAGTAGTTTTAGCTCCATTTTACAGATGGGAAAACTGAGGCTCAGAGAGTTTAAGTGGTTAAGATATTTAATGTAGAAGATAAACAGTGAGGCCAGGATCCCAAATTAGCGGTCTAGTGATACAGTGAAATTCCTTCTACGGGATATGGGCTACAATTTGCTTCTTGTAATTGGTCGTTCTACAAATCCCCAAATGGCTGATTAGTCCAGTCTCCTCTCCAAATGGGAGGAAGTGCACCCTGGCACTGCATGCTGCAATGCTTGCCTGGCTCTCCCCCTGACTCCCTCACCTACCTCTGCCCCCGGAAGAACAGCCCTACTCCCCAAATGGAGCAGAGCTGTACTCTCTAGATCCCGTCCTGCTGATTGCTCACACTTGGGTTACGGTAAGGTGTCCCTGGAAATGTTGAGATTTACTTCAATTAGAGGCTATATCCTGGCCCTCCCTCACTTTCCCCTCTGTCTCTTTTTCTTCCTCTTCCTTTTTTTCTTTTTTTTTTTTTTTCGGTACGCGGGCCTCTCACTGTCGTGGCCTCTCCTGTTGCGGAGCACAGGCTCCGGACGCGCAGGTCCAGCAGCCATGGCTCACGGGCCTAGCCACTCCGCGGCATGTGGTATCTTCCCGGACCGGAGCACGAACCCGCGTCCCCTGCATCGGCAGGTGGGCTCCCAACCACTGCGCCACCAGGGAAGCCCTCTTCCTTTTTTTCTTGATTCTCTCACTCACACGCTCGCTCTTCCTCCTCTCCCTACTGCCTCTCCCCCATCTCCCTGTTTTCCTCCCCCTCTCCTCCTTTCTCATTCTTCCCTCACCTCCTCTCCTTTCTCGTCTGCTCTGCCACCATCACCACCATCCTTATCATCTCTACCACATTCCCTTCTAGAAGGCTCAAGAGTCTTGAAAGCAGATAGACCTGGGTTTGAATCCTGTCTCTCATACTAGTTGTGTGACTTTGGGGAAGTTAATTAAACTTTTTATGTCTAAATTTCCTCCCTTCTAGAATGGGACAGTTGATGATAATAAATACTGGTAATAATGGAATTAGAAATCAGGATGGGCACCTTGTGGGAGTACATGTTTCTCCTTGCCTGTTTCTCAACATCCTCCCCTCCCTTCACACCCATCACTGAACCCCACGATTGCAGTTTGTCATCCCACATGATTTGCCACAGGCAGAGGGTACTGCAGTGCGCCAGCACCTGCATGCTATTTGGTTCACATGGTAGTAAGGTTTCTCACAATAAATAGACCAGCCTTTTGGTGTAGACTTTGGTCCCTTCTGGGTTTGGTCCAGGTGCTTCAGTTGACTTTGAGAGCAAAATTCTGGGACATTGACAAGCTAGGGACCGATCTTGCAACTTGCTGACTCCGTGGAGTAAGGACACCCGTGAGGTCTCTGAGGAGACAGACAGCTTCTCCTCCCCTGGCAATGCACCTGCCCCAACCCATGCTCATTTTGAATGTCAGCTTCATTTACTGGCTGTGTGGGCTTAAGTCACTCAACCCTGCTGGATCAGTCAACTCCCCTTGTACAGTCTACCTACCTCACAGGATCATGGTGAAGATCAGTAGGGAAAACACTCTATAGACTGCAGTGCACTACACAAGTGTAAACTATTATTTTTTAAATTTTACATTAAAATCTAGGAAGTCTTATCATTCTGCTTCATTCTGTTAATGCAAGGACGAACCAAAATTGGAAGGAACTTTGAAAATTCAGAAAATCACATTTGGAATGGTATTTGAGAAACACCATTTTGAAGCTTTCAAAAAATACGTATATATATTTACGTCTTCTTATATTATGTATATATTAAGTATATTATTACATATTTATAGTTATTATGTTGAGTCACTGTTATAACCCAGATGGTGGAATTTTTAAAGCAACAAAACACAATTTTATGTTAGCATACATGTAGCTTCTGATATGATACAAAAATATCTTTTACCTTGAGGTTTATTGGTCTTTTATTTATTTACCCTGCGCCAATCATTAGAAATTATTTTCCAAGGCATAAATGTCAACTATAGGAGCCCCAGGTGACCCATCTTTGCTATGCCGTAAACTAGATTATATAGTGGAATGGGTAAGGGTATTGAATACCAATGCATTGGGTTTGGAGTTTTATTACTCTCTCTGGCCACTGAGCCTACCAGTTATAAATTATATTTTATTACCTTCTAGAAAAACAAATTAAGTGATGAGCAACTCACATTCCACATGCAAAACAGCTATCTGAGAAGTAAGATTCGGCTGGGCAAATCCCTGTTTTTCCCCAGGGGGAGGGGGAAAGAGAGGAAGAGGGATGAAGAATGTGTTTGTTTTGAAGTAGCTGAAATAACCTGACTTGCCAGTCCATCCTGTTACTTGAGCCAGCTAGTTCCCCCCTGTGGTGATGTAACAGTGGGCAGGGAAGTCCCTGGCGGTCCAGGGGCTAGGGCTCAGTGCTTTTACCCAGGTTCAATCCCTGGTCGGGGAACTAAGTTCCCACAAGCCATGCGGTGTGGCCAAAAAACAAAAAACAAACCAGTGGGCAGTCAGAGGGGTCTGTAGCCCATCTCACCCCCAGCATCTCGACTCCCCCTCAAGAAAAGAGGGCAATGAATGACAGTTGATATGGCCTACGGAGTTAGTCCATATGCTTATTTGGATAATTTCTGCTCACGCTTATCTTGGTTGGATGTTGGTTGGATGTGATGTCACTTGGTAGCCACTTTCAGTCTTAAAAGAGCTTTGCTTCTTCCTTTTGTTAGTCGTCTTTGTTTACATTCAAATAAGTTTATCCCCTCAACTTCTTTTACATTTTGCCTTATGCTTGTTCATTTTTTGCTCCTGCTTTGTTTCTGCTTCATAATTTTCCTAATCTGTTTTCTAGACTTTTTTATACCTTCTTTCTCTGATTCCCCACTGTATTTCCACTCCATTCAAGGTGGATGAGGTTTACATCATCTTGGGAGGGTCAAGAACTGTGTTTCCCAAAGTACACAGCACACAAACTGTGATTTGGGCTTAAGTGGCACGGGAGAGGATTATCAGTAGTACCCAGACGCTGACATTAAATGACATTGAATCACACAGTGAGAAAGTTATTCCCTTTCCAATGCTCTCTCAGTCCTGCTGATTACTTCAAGGGAAAAGTTTCCATTTGGTCCTTGTACAGCTATCACTTCCTAATCTCCCCCCTTTTTTTTTTTTTTTAAAGATAGAATGTATTTATTTATTTTTTTTTTTCCTCTGTGTATTTATTTTTTTACCCTTTAGAAAGAGAGAGCAGACCTCAGCCTGAGAGTCTCTGGCATGCAGTAGTATCTAGCTGGAGGTGTTTCATTTGCATTGTTTGGGTTTCTATTACATAAGTACTTGTTTTTATTGTTACCTCCTATTTACGGCAAGTGTTTTCTTTTTTTTTTTTTACAGTCATGTTATAAAGTCTCTTCTTTAAAAGAGTATATGTAAGTTTAAAGTGCATATTGGTTTAAAGAAACACATTAAGTGAAGTTAAGCACAAAGAGATGGCAAAAATGTTGAGGGTGGTAGCGTGGGAATGGCTAAAGTTCGGGAGATAATAGCCTAGAATCACTCCATAAACATTTGTTATTTTCTTTTTGCTTTACGGTATTATATGTTAGTTTTCAAAGCATCCTTGTTAATAACATCCAGGTCTAGACGCAAGTCATTCTACTTCCGAATTTCTCCAATTGAAATTATACACCAATTATGTCATGGTCTCTTTTAGGTCCCTTCAGTCATAGGGTTTTGACAAGCTTCTCTTCAAATAGACACTGAAAATCACTGATGTTCCAGTAGGCAGTCTAGGGCAAGTATTCTGGACAGTAGTCTGCTACAATCTATAGTTGTTTTTTTTTTTTTAACCCCATCTTCCCTCTTCTGCCATGAGGAAGAATATAGGTCATAGGACTTCAAGACTTTGACATTTCTTTAGAATTCTCCAAGATGATCTCACTAATCCCAAGTAATGCAATCTTTGCAAACTTTTCTCTAAAGGGAAAAGGTTCATGCTGCTCTCTTTTATGCTGTTTTCCCTGAAGACCACTCAGTCCCATTTATAGAAAGAAAAATTTTGGTCTTAGGGGGTAACATTCTCCTCAACCTCTCTTTTCACCCAGCAGCGAAACTCTCTAAGATTTCTCAATTTATTCTTGGGGAACCAGTTGAAACATCCTCAAGAGCAGAGGCCTTTCGCTCCTCCTGAGTCTGTCTCGGTAGGTTTCCGTCTGCAGGGGTTGGGGAAAACTTCTGGATCTCTGTTCCAGCCTGCTGCCCAGTGTGCAGCAAGCCCTCTGAACAAACCGGAGCAGGTTTGAGTCCATGTGGATGTTCCTTGTCCCACCTTCTTTTAGGCACAGAGACACTGCCACTCGCACCTACCTCTTCCTTTCCTTCAGAAAAATTCAAGCCTTGCACTCACAGTTCCAAAGAGGCTAAAGTCAAACCTTTATGCTAAAACCACATAATCCTAATCCACCCAATTCTCGTAAAAGGAGGCGAGTCGGGTATAGGTCGTGGAGTGATTGGGAGGTCATAACTGCTTGTGATCCGCTGTCCCACACCACGTGACATCAAATCCCCCTTGTGCCTTTTGCATCCACTCTGATACCCTTGAATCTCTGCACGCCTAGTGACTGCTATTGTGAGGGGTAGGACCAATTCGTATCTTAGCCCCTTTGCTGGGTCTGACTCTCTGTGATGCTTTTAGCTCGTGAACACAAAAGATGGGTTTTCTACCTGATCAGTGTTCTTGCGTGTAGCCTCGTTCCCTACACCAATAACCCATTAAAGGGCACTTTTTTTTAAATGCTTTTTTTAAAATTTATTTATTTATTTATTTTTGGCTGTGTTGGGTCTTCGTTTCTGTGCGAGGGCTTTATCTAGTTGCGGCGAGTGGGGGCCACTCTTCATCGTAGTGCACGGGCCTCTCACTGTCGCGGCCTTCTCTTGTTGCGGAGCACAGGCTCCAGGCACGCAGGCTCAGTAGCTGTGGTGCACGAGCTTAGTTGCTCCGCGGCACGTGGGATCTTCCCAGACCAGGGCTCGAACCCGTGTCCCCTGCATTGGCAGGCAGATTCTCAACCACTGCGCCACCAGGGAAGCCCTAAAGGGCACTTTTGTCTTGCAGTTTTCTGAGCACTGCTCCCCACGTTATTTCTTGGAAGACTGAGCCTTGCGACTGGCAAGAGGTCACCTATAGGTCTTCTCAGAAGCCCTAGATCTAGTCAGGACTTCGCCTTCCTGGTAGTTCAGTGGCTGTCCCAGTTGGTTTGGGTGACCTGTTCTTAGACTGCCAGTCAGAGTTTTGATTGACATATTCTGCTCAAGGCAGCCCCAATAATTACTTGTTCACACAGAGCTTGATCTATACCTTCTTCATTACCATCATAGGGTCTCCAATTTTAATAAGTAAGCTTTTTTGGTCTTTTCTGGCTCACTGATGATTTAGCAATTTTGCCTGTGTAACTCTACAGTTGATAACACTTCCAAATACCTGCTCAAGACTTCTCAAACATCAGGTAGTCTTACTGAAATAGCACATGACTTAGGATATCTATAACCTCAAATGTCAAGCTTCTAACGCTCTCCGTTAACGTTCCTCAATTTCCTAAATGAGGTAGTGCTTGTAAAGTGCTTCGCACGATGCCTGACACTTAGTAAGTAAGCAGTAGATGTGAGCTATTGTCATAGCTGTGTTTGGTGCTGTTACTATTTCACTTCTGACACCTGCCATTTTTGCAGTGTCTAAGTGGTTTTCCCTAGCCGCAGTGTAATGTTTTTTGCCCGCAATGCCGTGGTAATTCTCTTGAGGAACACACCACATTTTGCCTCCACCCACCCCCACCCCCCATGGATTCTACCCCTGCCTGTCCCAGAACATGAGCTTGTATGTGCGTACGGCAGCAGGTAACCTGCTTAGGTTTTAAATCCATTGGGTGATCTTTTATCCGAGGACTCTGGTCATATCTGACATTTACTGCCTGTCTTGATCCAGGAAGAAATTCAGTCTCTACAGAAACTCAGTCTTCAAGGTAGAGAGGACAGGGTTAAAAGACTACTTTCTAATACTTATCTCTCCAAGGGATGCAAAATAATTAAGCTCTAGCAAGGCTGCATTTTCTTTCTCTTCCTTTCCGAAAAACTTGCCAAGCACTTTATGCCTTTCCAGGGTCTTTCAGGAAGACTGTCAGGTGTTTGTAATTTCAACTTCCTCACTACTCACGGGCACTCACAAACAAACTGAGACCCACACCTATTTAGGTCTCCTGCAGTATCGCTGCCATTTCCGAATCCCAATTCACTCTAGGGCTTAGAAGGAACAATTAGTCCTTGTTATATGCATGTACAGCATTAGGATTCATAAAACCCTGGAAGGAACCCTAAAATGTAACAATATTCAGACTTCGTCAACCTGTGAGGTTTCATGGACATTTATACCCAAACTGCAGTGACTCAGAGCACACGCTTCCTGCCCTCAGCCCCTCTGCTAGCTGATTTGCCCTAAGTCCAGTCTTCCCTGGGTTCCATTCTTTAGCAGTTTCCATGAATTCCTGTGAGTGTTTGTACACATCCTCTCTGGCTTACTAATGAAGCTGGTGCTCAGACTCTGCCCACCTTGATAATGCGTGCTTGGAGAGAGAGAATCTCTCTCCCTTGCCTTCTTCAAGGTTCCAGGTGTGATGATCCACCTTACTCTGGTCTCCTCCTCGTCTTGTGTCTCATTCTCAGGGTTCTGTGACAGCTCAGTAATCTTTTCTGAAGTGGGAAGGAGAAGATTCCCTCAGCCAGCTTCCCAGGGTAACACTCAGTGAAGGATATACCATCACAAAGCTGCCTGAGCCCCAAAGTGTTATTGTGCTCTTTGATCGTGCTGCTCTTCAAACTCTCTTACACACACACACACATACACACACACACCCCACAAACACTGAGGTTCTGTCACAAAGCAAAAGTGACTAGACTGGGATGGGTCAATGGCCTCCCTAAACAGCTATCTTCCTATCATAAAGCTTCAGCATGATTCTAAAAGTCTCATTAGAAAATAACTTCAATGATGATGAAGAATAAAAGCATAGCTATACCAAAAAAGTCTACTGCTCATCCCCAGTAAGCTCAGGTTTGTCATGCTGAAGAAACAGCTTAATACAGGATATGCATTTTGCTGATACAAATGGACACAAACACACAGAAACTTCCCTATAAACCTCTGAGTTCCTAAAGTTTTCTAAATTAATAAATTCCATAATTTTCCTAAGGAAAGTCACAAATTCAGTTACAGCTTCCCTTCAACAAGATATCTTTTAAAAATATCATATGTTATCACTTATGTGGAATCTAAAAAAATGGTACAAATGAACTTATAAACAGAAATAGACTCACAGACACAGAAAACAAACTTATGGTTACCAAAGGGGAAGGAGGGGGAGGGATAAATTGGGAGTTTGGGATTAACATATACACACTACTATATATAGAATAGATAACCCACAAGGACCTACAGTATAGCACAGGGAACTACACTCGATATCTTGTAATAACCTTTAATGGAAAAGAATCTGAAAAAGAATATATACATATATATGTACATATACATATATATAACTGAACCACTTTGCTGTATACCTAAAACTAATACAACTTTGTAACTCAACTATACTTCAATTTTAAACAATATCAAAGTAGTCCCTTGTGCAGAAAATCCAGTTCCACCAGGAATCAAATAGACTTCACCTGCTTTTTCATTCTTGCTTTTCTTCCCTCTTCTATGACTGAGACCTATCTTCAGGAAGGAGTGACAAGGAGCTCTAGGGATCTGGTCACTCAGATCCATCAAATTCAGCCTTGACTGTCAAACAGGCCACATGTTTCACTTTCACATTTATTCTTTCCATTTTCGAAGCCTCAGACAGCACATCATATACTTTCCTCCATTAAGGTCCCCCAAGTAGTAAATTGTGAGTTAGTTGCAACTTGCGACTGGGAGGAAACCAATAGTTCAGGATGTAGAATGCTGACTCTAGTCCTGTTTTATTGTCTGTCTACTATCACTTGAGGTTGTCAAGCAAGATCGATGTACAGAAGACATGCCAGGCCGTGCAGTCCTGTATTAGTAGCAGGTTTGGGCTCCAAACCCCTATGTAGTTCTTTGAGGAGGTCTACGTTTTGCCTTCTTTTTAAGGGAATGAAGTTTGCTATATAAAACTCTAATTTTTATGTAATCAAATTTATCAGTCTTTCCTTTACAACTTCTGGGTTTTGTGTTATATTTTCTAAAGTCTTGCCCATTCTAGAAGCACAAAAATATGCATCCATGTGTTCTTATAGGATGTCTGTGATTTCGTGTTTTACATGTATATCTTTGATCCATCTGGAACTTATTTTGGCAAATCAGTAAATCCAGTTACCATTTATTGAATAATGTTCCTTTTAAAGAAGTCCTTAAAATCGCAAACTTTTCCATGTACATTTTAAATATGATTCAATTTATACAAGCTCTATATATATACTTACTTATAAAAGTTCTATTTAAAACAACGCCAGAAACAGTTATGTGACTGTGGACCGTTGTTTAAATGCTCCCTCCTTGGTCTATTTCCTCACCTATAAAAATTAAGACAACACTATCTACCTTGAAGCGTTCTTGTGAAGATTTTAAGTGTAAAGTATATATTTAGGTAAATGGGAATTTCTTTCTGTTCAATTTTCTGCAGTAAAGCGATGTGAGCCCTCAGAACAAGGATCCAATTTGGGTGTAAAATTCAGTTTCTCTTTGCTTCCTGAGCATGTAGAGATGGCAAAGGGGGTCATGGCTTTTTCAACAGTGACACATAATTGTTTTCCTCTCTGGTCAGTGCCTAAAGAGGTATCTTATTTAATCCTCTTGAGGTACCTTTTTGGTTCCCCAAATATTTCATCAAGTTATGGTGCTAGCGGCAAGTGGTACCACACAGACCTGCGTTTGAATTTCAGTTCTGCCACTTGCCAAGTACGTGGCCATTCTTGAGGAATAATTTAAAGGGGGAGAATAATAGCCCCTATGTTATAGGGTCATGGTTGGATAAAATACAAATCCTTGTGTAATGCAAGTTCCATGAGGACAAGAACTTTGTCTTGTTAATCACAGTATCCCCAGTGCTAGAATAGTGCTTGGTGTGCAATTAACACTTATTAAATCAGTATTGAAGGAAGGAGGGAAGGAACGAAGGAAGGAAGGAAGGGAGGGAGGGAGGAAGGAAGGGAGGTAGTGCAATCAGCAAGTTGCCAAAGGAAGTGGGCTAAAACTGTTAGCTATAAGCAGAGGTCAGAGGTAACAAAAATGTGGTCCTGCCTTCAGGGGTTACAATCTGTATCTGAAAACTAAGGTGTATAGTACTTACCTATGAGGCATAAAGAAATGCACAGTATCACATAAGCATAAACAAAGTGCTTTGGAGGCAAGTGGGAAGTGTGAATTTCAACTGGAGGATTAGGGAAATACTTCACGGAAGAGGGCTGTGTTTAAGCCGGACCTGAAAAGAGAATAGATTTTTTTTTAAAGAGATTTGATTTTCCAGGCTGGGGGAGAAAAAGAAACAACACAAAATGGGATAAGTGTTTGGCATATTCCAGGACCAGAGTTTAGTATGAGTAATGAGAATGCACGTCAGGTAGAAGAAAGAGTGTCTGATATGTCAATCACGGCAGCCTTGAGTGTTCCACTGTAGTGTTTAATTAAGACAGTGCACAAAACTGAAGGTTTTTGAGTTGCCATGTTATAGGGACAGGATCAGATTATTATTAATATTGTGTTTTACTTATTCATTATTTGTATTCATTATTCAGAAATCAGTGCAAAGGATGACTTAGAAGCGGTAAACATTTAGAAACTGTTGTAATAGCTCAGGAGAGAAGCGCTGATGATCTAAACTTGAGAGTTGCTGAGGAAAGGAAAAGGAGGAAGAGACAAAAAGTGAGAGGGGAGTGCACGGTCAGAGATAGTTGAGAGTCTGCCAGGCAGTTAGGTAATGTCAGAAATACAAGAGGACAAACAGGGTCAGTTTAGTCTGGGAAGTGTTGAATTTAAGGATGTCTTCTAGACACTCAGTTGGAAATAGGCCACTGATACCCAAGAAGATGTCAGAAGTAGAGGTGTGTCGGCATTCCTCCGTCATTAATGAGACGATCAGAGTTGCTTTTCTAAGATGTTTACAGTCAACATAAAATATAGAAATGGAAGTGTCTCAGATCAATGAGGAAAGATGAATTATTCAATAAATAGTGTTGATGAAATTGGCTGGTTATGTGGTCAAAAAAAATGTGGCACTCCATCTCACACTGTACTCAAAAATAATCCCAGACAAAGCAAATGTGGAATTGAAAATATAAAAAGTCAGAGACATATTTAGGTAAGGAATAGGTATGTATATAAGTATATATACACACATATATATATATGAATATACACATTTGAATTGATTTCCATATCTATATATATTTACTGAAATCTGTGAGCTTACACTGATGCCTCTGATATCACTTCAACAGCACAGTGTTTATTCTCTTTCTCCTTTATTTTTAAGTCTCTTATATGACAGTGAGAAACTTGGCCCTCATTATTTTTCATCTATTTATGTATTTGATCAACTCCCCAGTATGCTGGCTGCTCCTTTCCCTGAATAGCTACCTTCTCACCCTACTTGAGTTCTGACACCCAACAGTAGGCCACCCATCTGATGTCTACATTGCTTTGCCCTGTATGATGGCTTTAGGACTGAATCATTCAGAAAGGGGAAGGGAAGAAGAGGACGGGGAGAGGAGAAGACCCTTCTGTTTTTTGGTGGTTGAGCATGTATCAGAGGGGTCCACCTTCGCGGTTGGGTCCTCTAAGGTAGCTGACAGCACCCCAGTGTGACCTGGCATAATCCAGTCAGAGAACTCATTTCCATGTGATCTTTTTTTCAAAGGGTATTACCTTGGAGTGATGAATGTACTTACCAATGTGCTGCCCATTAGTTTAACACAGAAAATAAAGATTCCAAACGGCCAAAATCTACATACACATGTAAACATATATATATGCTTCTGTTTCATTCAACTACCATTCATCCAACACCTTCTTTGCTCAATGCATTCTGGGAAAAATAAGGTCCCGGAGCATCACTGGCGTCCAAGAGTTCACAGTCTCGTTGGAGAAATTAAACACAGAGACTTAAAGCAGATAAGTACAATTTAAAAATAAGTAGTTCAACACAATTCTGGCGCAAGCTGGCGCCAGATCCCCGATTCTCGTGCAGCCAAGTAGATGAAGACATAATTTCTGCAAGCCTGGCTTATCTGGGGCTGACGCTGACAGCCTGGTAGGGCAGGCTGAAGACTCACTCTTAGTAAAAGGGAGCCATCCTGTACGAGCAAGTTTTCTCTCCAAGGACATTTTATCGTAACCACTTCCTGCCAACTAAATAAAAATTGCTACCATCCTGTATTACGCAGAACAAAGGGCTGTCTGCAGATCCTAATGGATCATTGCCCCATTCCCAAATAGAGCAGGGTCTGTGATCCCAGGGGTTCCTCTTCCATCACTCAGACTCCACGTGAGAGCTTCTCCAGGAAAAATGGGTGTGGGAACTCTGACATCCTCTCCTTTGGTTACATAAGTAATACAAATTCTTTTTTAGAAATTATACACAGGCTAAAGTGCAAACATTACCCATAGTCTTACAATTTTTAGAACAAATACTTTCAGAAATTTCTTTCTATGCGTTTGTATAACCTTGGGTAGGTAATGTAATTGGTTGCTGTATGTCAGTTTCCTCATCCATAAAATGAAGATAGTAATAGTAATATGATTCACCTCAGAGTGAGGGCAAAACATGAGTTAATATACACAAAGTGCTTTGAATAGTGATGTTGCATTGCAAGATCTGTAAAAAATAATATTACCTATATTTATCTAGCATTTATCTACCTAGATTCAGCTATATATTTATATTAAGTGGGAAGGAAGTATTAATATTTCTTTGTAGCCTGCTTTTTTTATCTAATGATATAACATGAACTTCTTCCCTTGTGTGACAGTTTTAAAAGTGCAAAGAGACCATTAGATTGTTTGAGTGATTTTTCTAAAGTGAAAAGTAGTGTAGGGAATGGACCCTGGTCCTGCAAGGGTATTAGTTCAAGGTGATGAGCCAGGTTAGGGCAAGGCCTAGATCTAATACTTTTTGAAATCAGAAGGTTGGGATGCTGCTTGTATATAATCTCAGAGTCTAAGCTGAGCACAGCTTTGAGCTCCTCTAGCTCATAAGTTTTCAAATTTTTGTTGTTGTTAAAACAGTAAAGCCATGTTGTTCCCCAACAAAATCTCGTGTGGAACTCTACCCAATAAATAAAACAATTTTAGAACATCAGAGTAAATTTATTTCATAAGTTCAAGGGTACAATATTTGCTTATCAATAAGATCACTAAGGCTGCTTGATTAAGAAAAATTGGAACTCCAAAGATACAGATGATGATCACACTCTTATGTAGCAGCCACTTCCATGAAATGGGGTAAAGCCTTTGTGAAGTCCTGTAGCCCCACTGCCATGGAATGAGGTATCAGAACCAGCGTTACAACACCCTTATTTTTCTGATGAGAAAATGAGGCCCAGAGGTGTTGTGTACTGCTCGGGCTTTTAACATGAAAAGTCCCAACAATAAAAATAATCTGATAACAGAATGAAAATAAATATTTCATTGAAGAAAGTATCTGGAATGGTTAAATGTATTATCCACCAAATACAGTTCTTTTCAATTTAAATGATTTCCATAGAGTTCTTCAATTAATAAAAATGGAAATGGTCAATTAACTAAACAGCTGTTCTTTATTGTTTTGAATTATCCTCATAGCTTGTAAGCACTGAATTGTGCTGACTATGTAATTTGTATTTTATTCCATTAATGGATATAGATTTACTGATTATCTCTAATAATTAAATTATGCATTTCAACTTATGAATCAGCATCTCGTTTTCTACGTATCGGCTCTTTTCGTCTTTTAAATATCCATCCCATCATCTGTAATTTCAGTTGTTTTCTCATCATGAAGCTTGCCTACAAAACTCAGGAAAACACTATTGTCAAACAAGTTCGTTCATTAGTTAAACAAGACCAAGCTTCACTGACAGAAACTTAAAAAGTTCATTCTGTATTTTCCCCTGCCACTTCCTCCTCACACCCTGGACACTTGATGCATGTGCCTTAGTGTAGTTATAGCTACTCTGCCCTGTTTATATGAGGACTGACAACCCCCTGACTTGTGTGTTGGGCATAGTCCTGCAGAACTTTATGTATATTTCATTTTTTTAAAAAACTAAAAAAAGGGGGCTTCCCTGGTGGCGCAATGGTTGAGAGTCCACCTGCTGATGCAGGGGACACGGGTTCGTGCCCCAGTCCGAGAGGATCCCACATGCCGCGGAGCGGCTGGGCCCATGAGCCGTGGCCGCTGAGCCTGCGCGTCCAGAACCTGTGCTCCGCAGCGGTAGAGGCCACAACAGTGAGAGGCCCATGTACCACAAACAAAACAAAACAAAACAAAAACTTAAAAAAGGAAGAAAACAGTTCTCACAAATGATCCAAAGTCAAGTTTTTAAAAATTACATTGGGAAGTATATTATATATGCAAAAAATGTATAAAGGTATTTACAGAAAAGTAGTCATTTGTTCTTTTAAAAATTAGTGACATCATAAAATCATACTTGCTTATTGTAGACAGTTTAGAAAATATTTTAAAAGTATAAAAACATATAACATAATTGAAAATCACCCGTAAATAAATCTACCCTTCTTTGTTTTCTCTGTCTATATCTATAGATGTATACATACATATACCAAATATATGTATATATGCATATTTAAATTTTTTGTGTCCTCCATTTTCACTCAGTAATATAACTTGATTATTTTCCCATGCATTCAATGTTTTGAAAAATCTGATTTTAAAGACATCTTTATTTCTTCCCCCTTTTTTTGAATACTGGCTTTTCTTACAAGTGTTTTCTTATTATGAATAAGACTGTGATGTAGAACTTTAGGCATAAATATTTGTCCTCATCTCTGATTTTTTTTTCTTTGTGTTAAGGTCGTATCTTCTGACATCAGGTTGTGTGACTAGATTGATATTCTCCTAGTAATGCTCCTAAATCTATTCTAGTCAGTATATAAACGATTTTGACACTAAAGTTCCTGGAAGAATTGTTACAGGCGCATGTTGACAACACTGGTGAATTCTGGTTCCTGCTCTGATTTGGTTGACTGAACTTTGGTTCCTGTATATCTTTTGGCTTCTGGAAGTTTCTTTTGGACCAAACTGTGTTCACATGATAAATATGCAAATAAAACAGACTGAGATTTGATGGCTGTCCAGGATTAATGGGAAGACTTGGATCCAGCAAAGGAGAGATGAGGAAGGGCAGAAGAGGTAGGAGTGGAAGGGAAGTAGCATCAAGATGTGGAACTTGAAATTAGAAAGAGAAAAATCAAGTAAGTCGTTGGGCAATGGTGCCAAAGGCAGCAGAAAGATCAAGATGAAATGAATCAAAGAGACATCATTAGATTTGGTCAGAAAGTGAGCATCTTTTACTGTTGAGCAGTTTAAGTGGAGCAGAAATAAGAAGACAGGGGATGGGAGGGGATTGTATCAAGGAAACTGAGTTAACACCACACAAAGCCTGAACCTCTTTTCTTGCCCTAAGTTCATTCTGCTGGTTATAGTAGCATAACACATGCAACTTCATTCATTTTCTCATTCCACATGTATTTATTTAGCACTATTCTGTATGAAGAACTGTGCCAGGGCAGGGGGACATAACAGTGAATAAGACAGACATGGTTCCTGCTCTGATTAAGCTTACGTTCTAGTAGAGAGAGACAGTCACTTAACAAGGAAACAAATCATCAATGAAAAAGAAAGTGTGATGCGGTGATAGATGCGAGTGAAATAAGACAGAATAGAGGCAGAAATTGTTTAGAGTTGGGGGGAAAGCTAGTTTACTTATGATAGTTAAGTCCTTCTGAAAGGTGCTATTTGAGATGAGGTCTGAGAAAGGGCCAGCCATAGGGGATGAGCATTTTTGGCAGAAAGAACAACACTTAGAAATCTGGGAGATGGGAATGAACTTGACTTTCTCTAGAAACAGAAAGAAAACCCGTGTAACTGGAGGGATGTAAATGAAGAAGAGATTGGTGTGGCTCTGGGGTGATGGTTAAGAAGGTTAGAGATGCAGATGTAGGCAGGCCGCCAGATTTTATATGACCTTACGAGATTTTGAGTTTTGTTCTAAGTGTAGCTGGAAATCAACTTTGATAGAGAAATAATCCTGAAGTCCAATGATTGTGTCCTTGCCCCATGTGGCATAAGGGCCTCATTTAAGTACTCTAAAGATCCAGAATGCTAATGTTTATGGAAATAAGATTAGCAGGTAGAGGGGACATATTTTTATTTGGTCCACTTAACTAACCTTTCCCATCTCTTCTGGTAAGTGCAGCCACTTGACCTACCCCAAACCAGGTATGTCTACTAAACAGAACCTTACTCTCTCTGGCCTCAGGTATGCACACATCACCTAGGTCTACCCAGTCAGGCTCCCGTTCCTCTGGCCACAGTGACTGGCTCAGACATGGGTATCTGACTTAAGCCAGGACTATCGCAGTTGTTCCCAACAGAGTCGGATGCTGGATGGGAAAAACTGTCTCCATCCTCTGGGGTCACCAAGCAGGGATGATGCCAGCTTGACAATATCTGTGACCACTCCCTCCTTCTTCCACTCTAGATTTCTCCTACTCTCACCTCCTCAGCATAGAACCCCCCTCTGTAATTGGAAAGAATTAGGTGAACATGCAGAACAAAGCTGAAAATGGAGGGGGAGAAAAAGATCTAGAGCTGGCAACTGACACACTTCCTAACTCTCAGGGATCCCAGAGGCCATCTCCTTCCTGGACTTCCTGTTTGGAGGGCCTGATCAAATAAATGTCCCTTTTTTGCTCAAGGTAGTTTGAATTTGGTTTCTGTCACAATCCAAAGAATTCTGACTATTGCAGTGTGTTAAAGAGGGGAAAGCAAAGTCTGTTAACATTTACACACACTCTCCATGCTTTCTCTTCTTTATCACTAGAAACAGAGGTATGTGAACAGTTGGGATGTGTATCACTTGAGACTTCAGTTTCCCCGCCAAAGACATGTACATGTAAATTCTCCAATGACCACTCACTCTTTCTCTCATGGCTTCCTCCTAATGGTGTGCTTTTTTTTCTTTGGGGAAAAAAAAGAGCTGATTTGTAACACTTGGCAATTTCTGTTCTACAGATCCTCCCACTATGGCAGATTAAACTACCAAAGGTATGGCAACCCAGCTAGAAAAATTTCTGAATGTGAGAGTCAGTAAGAGCAGGCTTCAGCACACCATCATTTTCCTCTCTTTCTTCATATAATCTCCTGTTCACTCTTCCCTGTTCTGTGCAATTGCCTTCCCTCTCTGCCACGTGTTACCCACAATTTCACCTAGGATCTCCTTCCGTTCTCCTTTCCTCTGAGTCTCACCAGCATCATCATCCTGTCTGATGCCAACAACATAAGGTTACTGGGAAGAACAGAGGCCTTGCTGTCATGTTTAGATTCGGTCACTTGTGACCTTGAGCAAGTTACTTAATTACATTGAGCTTGGTTCTCTAATGTATAAAGTGATAAAAACAGTACCTCCCCATAATGGCTATGAGGACTATCTAAGACAATTGTTATGAGAAATGCCAAGTGAAAGCTTTTGTCTTTCCAAGGCCTTCAGAGAGAGTGATAACACCCCAACTGTGCCCCCAGGACATCCCCCCTCCCCGGGCTAGTTCTTGCAACGGGCATTGCGCTTGTCTCTCCCATCGCTCACGGAACTCTTTGAGCGCAGGGCTTTGTCTTACTCATCTTCATACCCCGGATCCTGGCTCAGTGTCTGGAACACGGTAAATGCTCCAAAAATATTAAATGAATGCTGTCTTACCCATTTCCTATGTGATCACGAGAAGGGCTAGGAGAGAAAGAATTGAGCTGCAAAAGAAAATAGGAGGAAGAGGTTTGGGGCCCGGGAGACTGGCTGGTGTGGATGGGAGCCGCCAGCGCAGCAGTTGGGCAAGGGTGGGAAGGATTGTGTGGAAAGCTGATTTGTTAGCATATGGATGGCTGAGTTCTCCCACAGGCCCAGCTCATTAGTTTACTTGGTACACAAAGCTGAACAGAGCCCAGGGGAAAGATAATTCACTCAACAACATTCACTCTTTTTTCCTCCCTTGTTTATCTTAGTTGCTGGTGCTCATGTCATATCTTTAAGTTTCTTTCACTGAATGCCTTTTTGCTTTAAATCTTTAAGTTATTTTTTTCCTTCCTGTCCTGGAGATATACAAACCAGAGCCAATAAAGTAAGAGCTCTCTTTTTCCTTCACAGCTCTGAAAGCTTTACATAAGTGTTTCTGCACTTCTATTTTATGGCCAGGACCAGATGCAGAAGTGCTAAAATATTTTGATAAGAGCTGTCCTGGCAGTACTTCTTGCTTTTACAGCTATCCAGAGGGAGAGAATTAGCTAGGAAATCAGTCCACAGACAGGAGAGATAGAAGCTATGAAATCTCTCTAACTGACTGAGATTCTCAATTAGTTTCAAAAATCAGTTGGATGATGAGAGAAAGAAAATATTTAGGCCATAGTGCTCTCAAAATGAAAAATGCTAAATAAATTTGAAGGCCATATAATTCCTAGTATTTATTGGGGTGGGTTCCTTCAAAGTTTATAAAATGCCTTTATATACAAACATATCCTGAGACCTCAAGTTAAATACACACTTCCCGATCCCATAGTACCTACAAAGTAAGAACTATTAGTATCCCCGTGGAACAGTTGCAACTAAGGCCCAGAGAGGTTAAGTGGCTTGCCCAAGGTCACACAGCTGGTCAGTGGTGATGCTGGTATTTAACCACTATACTCTACTGCCTCCCATCTGTTTTGCAGAGAAAAAGTGTGAGGTGCAGGGAAGTCAGGTGAGTTGCACAAGATCACATAGAACAGGAAGCAGGAGGGCATCATTCCTTTCTTTCCCCACTCTGCAATGGGATCATCACCTCACTCTGAGCTGTGCATTTGCCTCATATTCTTTTCCATCTTATAACTTTCCCTTCATTCTGCCCATTCTTTTGTTTCACTTCATTCCACCTCATTCGGCCCTCTTCATGTCCTTTGGGGGCTCTGTTTTCATCCCTCCTTCTGTGACTGTGTTTTCATCCCTCCACACATGTGACTGTGTTTCAGCTGATGTGCCTGGGTCCTTAGTATGTGCCAGGGGCCAGTCCACATGCCTACAACTATTAACTCACTTTTATTCCCCACAGCAAATCTATTAAGCAGACACTGTGATTACCCTTATTTTACAGATGAAAAAATCAAGTCACCTTACCTTCCCAAGATCACACAGCTAATAGGTGAGATAGCCAAGTTCAAGCCTGAGCAGTCTGCCTTCAAAGCCCCATCCGAAATCATTTAGCTACAGCTGCTTCTCATTTGGGCCTTGACTGTACCTATATTTGTCCTTCAGGATATGTTCATACCTAGGTTTGCCTAGATATAGACGCCCCGGATAACTTTGTTTTCTACTCCTTTAAATCTACGTGTCATGTGAACTTAGACAGTGTGAGCTGGGAAGTGGCTCTGGAGAAAGGAATTTTGTATGGGCTACAGCTGAAATGAAATTAAAATTCATGGGTTTTGAGCCTTAGTTCAGGATTCTATTTATTCATTAGCTTGTTCATTCATCAGCCTGATGTTTCCTGCTACCTACTTGAGAAATAGCAGCAAAAACTAAACAATTAAGCTACTTGAAGGATGGTTCATAATGATAAAATAAACTGTTTGTTGAATAGTTCATGATATGTTTGCAGCTATAGGAAACACGTCATTTTCCAAAGGGAGAGAGGAATTTAGCCTGACAGAGGGGAGGATAACCAACATGGGAATAGGTAATAAAATAAGAATTCTGAATCCAATTTCCTTTGGTGACACATATTTGACTTTAATCATCTAAACCGAATGGCTGAAACCCAATTAAAGCCAGATCAGCTACATTTTACCATGTGTTTGATTATGTAAGTATCTTCCTTCATCTGCCACCAGACTAAAAGCTCCTTGCATATGAAACTGAAGGTTACTCATCTTGGCCTCCCTCAGAATGCCTGGCACAGTGTCTGGCACATAGCAGGTGCTTAATAAATGTTTATTGAATTGAATTAAAAAGAAAACATTCACCGCTTATCAATTCTACACTCACCCCAGGAGAAAAAAGAATGAATGTGATATTATGCCCTATTAAGTGCAAAAATGAAAACAAATACCATCTCAAGGTTGTTAATTTAAGAATATGGGGATTCTGAAATGAAGTCTCTCCACAATGAAGAATTGCAAGCAAAGCATTTTCTATCTCAAGGTTTACTATAACAATACCACACAATAGTCCACAGCCTTTCTATTTTAATTCCAAATTTTCCAAGATCAAAGAATAAAAAACTCTCTAAAAAACACAAATAATCACTCATTATATTTGATCTCAATTTAAAGTTTGTCTTTTAACCTACTTATATTTGAGGTAGAAGAACATGGGAATTAGAAATAGGCTTGTTAATTTTTCTGGATAGGTTCAGGTTTTTTTTGGCGGGGGGAGCAGTATGTAATATCCTTATCCTTTCCACTGTCAGAACCAATTGTGTGAGACACACGGGAGTCAGGCAAATGTAAATCAAAAATTAGATCTTTCTTTATTTCATTGAAGTATAGTTGATTCACAATGTTGTGCTGGTTTCTGGTGCACAGCAAAGTAATTCAGCTATACATATACATTCTTTTTCATATTCTTTTCCATTATGGTTTATTACAGGATATTGAATATAGTTACCTGTGCTATATAGTAGGCCCTTGTTTTTTATCTATTTTATAGATCGTAGTTTGTATCTGCTAATCCCAAACTCCTAATTTATCCCTCCTCCCCCCCCTTCCCCCTTTGGTAACCATAAGTTTGTTTTCTATGTCTGTGAGTCTGTTTCTGCTTTGTAAATAAGTTCATTTGTGTCATATTTTAGATTCCACATATAATTGATATCATATGGTATTTGTCTTTCTCTGTCTGACTTACTTCACTTAGTGTGATAATCTGTAGTTCCATCCATGTTGCTGCAAATGGCATTATTTCATTCTTTTTTATGATTGAGTAGTCAACAATAAAATCTTTATTACTCATGAGGAAGGTGTTTGGAGAAGGTGCTTAGGTCTGTTAGCAAGTGTGCTTGCTGGTACCATGACCCAGATTAAGTTTACCCACCACCCTGCTATGGCAGCCTTAGAACTGAACAGCCTCAGACCTCTGTTACAGGGGCCTTCCCCTTAAAACTTATGGCAGAGTACGGGAGACTGAGTACCTGCTCCCTACAAGCATGTAGATCCTTAGGGAAGAGTGAAATGGGCTGACATTAGCACGCCCTGTTTGGTCTGCCAGATAGAGAGTCACTCCTCTTTTCCTGGAAGGGGTAAGAAAAGGGATGGAACAAAGGCTTGGAATGTTATTCTAATGGCAGCTCCTCCACACAAAAAGATGAAGAGCAGCGACTAATTGTTCCCTCCAACACATAACATATTTTACAGCAGATGTACTCTATTGCCGATAACTTGTGAACAATTTGAATTTTATCTTTCAGCAGTGATTTATTGAGTCCTATGTGCCAGGCACTATACTAGAAGCTGTACAAATGTGTTGGTTAATTTAATCCTGAAAACAACCCTACAAGGGAAAGCAGTTTGGTGTTTCCTCAGCAAGTTAAACTCGGAATTACCATATGACCCAGCAATTCCACTCCTGGGTATATACCCCCCAAAATTGGGAACAGGTACTTAAACAAAAATTTATACACCAACGTTCATAGCAACACTATTCACAGTAGCCAAAAGGCGGAAACAACCCAAATGTACATAAACAGATGGACAGTGAAACAAAATGTGGTATGTTGCAATGGAATATCACTCAGCCATAAAAAGGAACGAAATACTTATACGTGCTACAACATGGAGAAACCTTGAAAACATTATGTTAAGTGAAAGAAGCCAGGCAAACCCACAGAGACAGAAAACTGACTGGTGGTTGCCAGAGGCTAGGAGGAGGGAAGAATGGGGAGTGATTACTTAATGGATACAGGGTTTCCTTTTGGGGTAATGAAAAATTCTTGGAAATAGACAGTGGTAATGGTTGTACAACATTGTGTACTTAAATGCCACTGGACTGTACACTTTAAAATGGTTTAAATTGTAAATTGTGTTATATGTCATTTACCACAATAAAGAAATATAATCCTAGGAGTTAGGTATCATTATCCCAACGTTACAGATAAGAGGACTGAGGCTCTAAGAGAAGTCAAGGACATTACCATCATACAAGGGACGAATCTAAGTTTGTGTGGTCTGAATTTTTTTACAATTTAAGAAAGGGCCCTATTTAAGAAAAACAATACAAAATTATGATTATAAAACTGCTAGGGTACTTCCAAAGATCTTGCAAAGGATCTTCACAAGGGAGAACTCTGAGGTTAAGCTTTATTAACCCCAAGGTAAATTCACATTTGCTCTCAGTAGGTAGAACTGAAAAATGAAAAAAATTAAAAACCTCTAACTCCATTTTCGATAAGAGCAAAAACATATAATACTTAGGAGTAAATTTAACGAAAGATGTGTCAGATTTCTGCACTGGAAACTACAAAAGAGAAATTTTAAAGGACCTAAAAAAATCGATAGCTGTACCATGTTTAAGGATTGGAAGACTCAATATTGTTAAGATATCAATTCTCCCCATATTGATCTATCAATTCAGAGCAATTCCAATCATAATACCACCAAGATTTTTTGTAGAAATTCTCAAACTCTCACATCTATATACAAAGATTGCCCAAAGAATTGCAGAAAAAGAACAAAGTTTAAGGACTTACACTGGCTTCAATACTTACAGTAAAGTTACACTATCAAGACAGAGTACTATTAGGAAAGAAAAATAAATCAGTAGAGCCAACTAGAGTACCCAAGAATAGACCATTTATACAGTCAAAGGCACTATTAATAGTCCATTGAGGAAAGAAAAGTGTTTTCACTGGATGATGCTGGAATAACTGGACATCTATATGGAAAAGTGAGTAGGTAGAGGCAGAATTTGTACACCCTAGGTCTGTCTGCCTCCTTCTATATCCCTTCACTACATCTCTGCTCTCTGTTCCCACCCTTGCTTTGTCCTTGCCCTGCCTGTACCCTCTCTGGCCACAGTCTTCAGAAAGGTGACTCTAAAGCTTGAGACAATGAGATCACCGAATCAATCACAGTGCCAATTGTTTGCTAGGAAGATTAAGGGAGTAGAATCTTGACCCTGAAGGAATTTACCTGCCTTGGGTCTTGAGGGGCATGGGACCCAATTGCCTATTGTCTGAAAGGGATTAAAGAAGTCTGTCAGAACAGGAAACTGGAAAATCATGGTACATTTTCACTGTCAGTCAAATGATCAAAGCCTGCTATCAGAGGTCACCCGTAGGGAGGGAGGAATTCTAAACTTGCGTTCAGAATTCTTGGGTTCTGTTCTCTCTCTGCCTCTGTATGACTTTGGGTGTGTCCTTAGTTCTTCTTTGATCCTTAGTTTCCTCACATGAAAAATGGTGATAGTAAATACCTCCTCTGTTTTACCCCATGGGTTGCCATTAAGTTCAAATGAAGCAGACTATATAAGTATCCTTTGAAAACTATGAAATATTACATGATATAATTGATCACAGTTCCGTGTATACTCTTTGCAAATTGAAATGAATAATAATATTACCTTGTCTATTTTAAATTCAAATTTTACATATCAAGTTTGTTCTATAGTTATTTTTCTTGTTCCTTCTCTGTTTACAAAAGAAATCTAACATTTTAGTAATGATTCAAAATTCCTTTATAGTGCAGCTTTGAGTCAGATAACCTGTTTTTTTTAATTTCATCTATTCATTTTTTTCACTCTGAGTGTTTAAAAATTCCCCTCATTAATCAATCAATTCATTTTATTTGACAAGTTCTTATTTAGTGCCTACTCGGGGCAAGACACTGTTAAATACAAGAGGTAAATGGATGAAGAGACACAATCCCTGTCCACAAAAAGCTCAGTCTAGTGAGGATACAGACATATACTTAAAAAGCCAATTATGATATAATGTCATCACTGCTATAAAGGACCTGTTTATAAGTTACTGCCCTGGAGGAAGAACATCTAAGCCTCTGAGTATCAGGGCTTCACAAAGGAAGTGATGTTCCGAGTTGGCACTTAAAGGAGAAAATAGACTTTACCAAGACAGTCTAGGGTAGGTGGTAAGGGTATCCTAGTTCAGGGACACGTCCCATGACATGAAACAGCATGTTGGAGAATTGCAAGAGAATTTAACGTATGTGGAGTCTAAGGTTAGAATAGGTGTGGCCAGAGAAGAGACTGGAGGAACTCGCAGGATTGGGCCACGGAGGGCCTCGTAAGTCACACAAAGGAGTTTGGTCTTTATCATGTAGATGTCAGAGTCATGGAAGGTTTCTAAGCATAGAGTAATAGGATCAGCTCTGTATTTTAGAAGGGAAAGTATGGCTAGTGGAGAGTGACGTGGGAGCCTAGAGGTGGGGACAGGGGGACAGGCAGAGGTGGGGACAGGGGTATTGAGACAAGTAGGGAGACCAGTTAAGTGGTCATTGCAATGGTCCAGACTGAACTAGACTCACAGTAATAAGACCGGTCAGTCAGACCAGAGACTGATCTGAGACTCAGTTAAGCAGCAGAACCAATAGGATTTAGCAGTTAGTTAATTGAATGAAATGGATGAGAGAGAGAAACTCCGTTCTACCCTGTATTACTGATGTGACCTTGGACACAGTGCCTGACCTTTCCAATTCTCAGTTCCCTCATTTAAAACATTGGGATTAGTAATATCTAATTCATAAGGTTGTTGGGAGCCTTAAAGGTGCTCAGTGTAAAGACACCTATCAGAGAGCCTTGTACGAAATAGATTTTCCCCAAAGACTGGTTTTCTTCCCCGCTTCCTTTTCTTCTCCTCGGCCCACACTGCAGAAGAGCTCTTCTGAATTACGGAGACTTTGCTCTTAGAGATGCTCATGCTGGACACTGAAAACATTTGGGATTTGAGGCTTTGGGGCCAGCATGTCTTCCCCTAATATACCTCTGGAGTTTTCATGATAAAGCAACTTCTAGGCTGGGTGGATCATGTTTGGGGCTCATATGGCAATTCCTGTGTTCTTCTGTTATCTGAGGAAGAAATCAGCGGTTCCTGGTAAGGTTCTGGAAGTTCCCAAATGAATTCCGACATGTAGACCATATTCTTTGCTTCCTACCCTTTAGTCATCATTGTTCTCACCTCTATGAAACAAGCTGATGGGAGCTGGGATCCTATAGCTCTTCTAGGGGCCAACAGGGCTCTGCGTCTCTTTCCTACTCCAGCTTGGGGCCAGTGAAGGATTCTGGAATTTCCCTTCAGCCTCCATAATATCTCCTTGCTTCCCATTTAGAGACCCAAAACTTTTGTCATTTTCCTACTGTGACAGAGGCCACCTAGGCCTTGAATATGACTTTAGGAAACACTATTCCAATCCTCCCTCTTCTCTGGTTGAGAAGAAATGGAAAAAACCCTGCAATTCTTCCTCCTGGTGTCCTGGCTGGATGTCCGGGTGGCATTAGAGAAAGCAACACTTGAAGAGAACAAGCTGCTGTGTGACACATCCCTGAGGAGGTGGAAGCAGATTTTTGAAAAAGTTGACTACAAAAGCTACTGCCTCGAGAGATGTTGATTGAAAGGCCTGCCGTCTTCGGAGGCTAAGATAATTAAGAATTTAAGAGCTTTCTTAAATTAAATGTTCCCTTTATTTCTGACTGGCGTTTCTTGGATGTTATTGCTGAAAAGGAGGGACTTATGGGTAACTTGATATTCTTACCCATGAATAATAATTAACTACCTCCGGCTTCCATGGTCACTAACCCAATCAGGATTTATGCCGCTCTTTTGAAAACTAGAGCAGCTCTGAAATTTTTCCTTTGTTAACCCATTTCCCTTTCCTCAGCAGATCAGCACTACAGACCATTCAGAGCCTGAGCTGCTGGGAATCCTATTAAGACACACCAGAGGGAAGTCATCAATGATCTGCCCGCAGAAAACCTAAGCTCTGCTTCTCAACCTTGGTACCCTCCCTTGTGATGGTGCCTTGTCTGATGGTGTGCAATAATGTGCCGAAACCTGGAGGGAAACTGAGTTCTCTCGCAGGAACTCTGGGCGGTGGGGGGCAGTTTGCTCTCATGAATGGAGTCTCTGCAGTGGGGAAACGTTGGGACCCTGCCTCTTCCTAACAGTTCCTGGGCTGCAGGAAGGGGAATTGTGATTAAACCAGGAAAATGGAAGATGGTAACAGTCCTCGCCCAGCTGCTCAGCACCCCATCCACAGATGTAATCAAGATAAATAAGTCAGGGTTGTCATAGGAGATGTAATTCAGGGTAGTACTAGGAGCCAAGTTATAATTATTATAATAAAAATTCACACACAGGGAACTCTTAATTATCTGATAATGAAGTTCAAGAGAGGATACCAGAATTGCAGAGCACAGATAATCCAAAAAGCTAATTTCAGATACATGTTCTTTTTCATCCAACATTTATCCAGGGCAGTGAATTTCCACTCTAATGATAGTAGTTCATGTTTATGTGTGGACCTTTCATATGTATGAGTGAGTTTCAAGGATGTTTTTAGCAGTAGATCTCAAACAAAATCTCCTTTGGCACCTCATGATATAAAGCAGATAAAAGTGGAGCTGCTGTGGTGTAGCCAGACCAGAAGACATCAGAGCCCTGCCCATGTGGATAATTCCTCCCCTCCCTCCGCCCTGGAGTTGTGGCTTCTGAGGGACCACTGAGGAAGCCTGGAACCCAGAAGAATGCAATTCGAAAATTGGCATCCATTAGCTCTTGACTCTCATGTGCCCTGTGAGGTAGGTATGTCAGGAATTAATATTCTTATGTTATAGATAAGAACAGGTTCGGGGAGCCTGGGTCTCACACGTAAGAACCAGTGGAGCTGGAACTTGAGCTCAATCTTCTGATGCCAAATTTAGTATCCTTTTAACCCTACCTATGCCCTGCCCTTTGCTCACTTCCTCAGTCTACCCTTTCATGTTGGGACGTCATAAGAAGAAAATTCACCAAAGGAGGATTAAGGGATGAGGTATAAACAATCAGTTAAATAGAGAACCTTCCACATTTGTTGAACTGTCCTTTCCCCATTCTCGATGTGACAAATCAACCACTGGTCTGATGATGAATGAGATCATCAGTCGAGATGGAACGAGAGATGTTTTCTCTTTCACTGATCACCTTTAGTGATTGGAATTTCAATTTCTTAATAATTTCTGTCACTTCCTGGCTGTGTCTAAATATTTAGGCAGATCCATGCAGAGTGGATTTGTCTGTTTGATGTGTTGCATATATTTTTTGTGTCTGATTGTCAGTCAGTGAGGAAAACACACCACAGAGAGCAGATGTGATCTGACAGTCGCCAAATGTGACTCTCACTTTTCCCAGCATTCCCTGCACCTCTGAAAGGCAGAACTAATTTCTGCCTTTAGACCACAGATTCCTGGAGAACTCGACCACCTGACATTTACCTTCCATATTGATTTTCTGTGAAATCTTAGGCATATCCATGGCTTCGGTTACATTCCCAAACTCTGGTGGTTCTCAATTCTATATGCTTAGCCCTAACCTACATTTCTAATTACCCACTGGACATGTGTAATTGGAAGCATCCGTACTTACATGTTCAAAATTAGATTAATTTCTAGCAAAAACAGTGCGCCTCGAATTTCCTATCTTGGTTAATGCTGCTGCCACTTACCTCCTAACAAAGCTACACAACTCGGTTTCCTTGAACCACCCCCTTCCCTCACCATCCTCTTTCAGCTAATCTACCAAGTCACTCAGATTCAACATTTTAAATATCTCCTGTCTCGAATTCCCCCTTCCCCTCCCAATTCCCACTGTCTTAGTTCAGTCCTTCAACCTGAATATTGAAACAGTTTAATGGGTGTTTCTCCAGTTAGCCTAACTGTTCTCCCTCTATTCTGGTTCATCATTCTCTCTGCTGCCCCTAAACTTAACCTTTCTGAGATTAACTTCCTATAAAGGATCTACACAGTCTATCCCTGGTCTATCTAGCCAGGCTCAACTCCTGTCACACAACCCGATCTTCTCTTTTCCTTCACCCCCATATCCATCCAGTCAGAAATCCCTCCTGACATTTTCATGACATATACCTCATAGCACCCCTGCTGTGCTGTTCCCACTGCTCTTCCACCAGGATAATGCCAAGCCTCACCATTCTCTGCCTGCACTTTTGTAATCATCCAAGATTGCAACTGATCCCACTGTTTCCAGTCTACCTTCACTGAGTTTTGTTTTTCAGTGTATCAATATATTTATTGTTACAGCTTTATTTTTTATTATTTTTATTGATGTATAGTTGATTTACAATGTTGTGATAGTTTCAGGTATACAGCAGAGTGATTCAGTTATATATATAACTAAATATATATATACACACACACACATATATATCTATTCTTTTTCAGATCCTTTTCCATTATGGGTTGTTACAATATATTGAATATAGTTCCCTGTGCCATACAGCAGGTCCTTGTTGCTTATCTATTTTATATATAGTAGTGTGTATCTGTTAATCCCAAACTCCCAATTTATCCCTCCCCTGCTTCCCGCTTTGGTAACCTTAAGTTTGTTTTCTGTGTCTGTGAGTCTGTTTCTGTTGTGTAAATAAGTTCATTTGTATCATTTTTTTAGATTCCACATATAAGCGATATCATATGATATTTGTCTTTGTCTGACTTCACTTAGTGTGATAATCTCTAGGGCTATCCATGTTGCTGCAAATGGCATTATTTCATTCTTTTTTATGGCTAATATTCCATTGTATGTATATATACAACATCATCTTTATCCATTCATCTGTTGATAGTGTTGTTACAGCTTTATATTATAAACTTAATATCTGATATAGTGAGGCCTCTCCTACTTCTCTCCTCTCATGCTTCCCTCTTGCCATTTATTCATTAGTTTCAAAATTGCTTTACTACTTATAGACCTTTATTCTATATAACATTTAGTATCTTAAAATATTTTGAAAGTACTACTGAGATTATATTAGATACATAGTTTTGGGGGAGAATTACTTCTTTATAATTTTGCATTTTCCCATCCATGAACATGGCATATCTTTTCATTTATGCAAATTCATTTGTTATTTAATAGAGTTTAAACTTTTTCTTGGTGAAGTTCTTTTTTCTTAGGTTAATTATTAGATTCCCTTATTGCTTTTTGGCTATTGTAAATAGTATCTTATATTATTTTTTCAGCTGGATCTTACTGGTATAGAAGATGCTTTGTTGTACTTCTTATCCAGTTTTGGAACCTGGTTCCTATATGCTTCATAAAATGAGTTAGGGAGTTTTTAACCTTTAAAAATTTTCTGGAACATCTTTGATGATAGTGACTGTTCATTCCTTGAAAGTTTGGTAAAATTTACTTGTGTGTGTGTGTGTGTGTGTGTGTGTGTGTGTGTGTGTGTGTGTGTATGTGTGTGTTTAGGTAGAGAGCTTTTGATGACTATTTTAATTTATAGTGTTTGATTCCAATTTTCTATTTCTTCTTTTCCTTTTTTACAGTAAAATGAATGTTTAATGCACTCAAAATTATCAACACACAGCATAAAATTTTCTCTGATTAAATCTTTACATAATATTTCAGAGATATGTTGGGAGGAAATGGTATCCTCTTTGGTGACATTACAGGTGACCATGACAATGTGTCTGGACAGAAACAAAATCAGAATCAAATATTTAAAGCTGAAAGGAATCTTGTAACAATCAAGTTAAAAGAATCAGATTTTAAAGGTGATTAAACTGAGGCTAAGAAAAGTTAACTGATCATTTAGCCAACTAGGAATAGTCAAAAAATTCTGCATAAGATCCAACTTTTAAAAAACTTTATCATTTACCACAATCTAACAGTAGTATGTAGCACTATTGAGTAACTCAAATTACATTTTTTTCCATTTCTATACACATACACCCATACCACACATTTATATACACTTCAAAATTTAAAACTAGGAAAGGTTCAAGAGCCTACTCTGATGGTGGCAGTTACCTGAAGCATAGGATTCTGTACAATACGTAGTTCAGGAAAATTAGCCTAATTTAAATTCTGACTGATGTCCAAGAAGGCCTTCTCATCTTAGCTACTCTGAATGTTTACCCACAATGCATTTCAACCTGCAGCAAAAAGTCACCCCATCAACTAAAAATATAAGCCATGCCTTACGCAGAAACAGGACTCCAGGTAATTAACTGGTTCACCTGTACCCGTAATACCGGCAAACCAAAGCCGAGCCCACTTAAAAAAGAAAAAGCTAAACAAATGTATACCTCCATCTTGAACATTTAAACCTGAACTCAATCAAATGCCCTTAAGAGTTTAACTCTTAGCCAGTCCTCAATGGAGAGTTAACTGGGAAGAATCAAAAAAGAACCAAACTCATACAATAGAGGAAAATTTTTTAAATCAAAGTAAAATTTCCCCAAAGAGCTTATCATTAGCAGTAGGCTTTCATCTGTGAACTGATAAACAACCAAAAACCAATTAGTTATAATTGGTTTTTATAGTTTCGCTTTAAGTTGCCTGTATATATACATTTATGTATATATTTAAGTTGTACTAAAAACTGCTTACAAATGGCAATTCTTGTGAAGTAGATGATGACGAAGTTCCAGGTAATTCTAGCATGTTTCCTAATGTACTGGTACTGGAGTCTGGATCATCCTGAAAAGATAAATTTATTGAGTTTAATTGCTCTTCTATGGTAATGGTTCTATCGCCTAGTGAAAGGGGGGCTGGGAGAAGGGCTGCTTTTTCATTGCTGCCGTCCACTTCATTTCTTTGCTTACTTTTCTGTGTTTCAGTTTGAGGAGCTAATGGCAAGAATGGTGATTTGACTGCACCGTGTCTACTGTCTGGTGTGCTGTCTTGTTCATTTCCCCTGGCCACGTCTACACCATTCTCTGATTTAGGCTCATAATTGCAGGTGGCATTGGTCTGTGTTTCCTCAAAGATCTCCTCTATACTCTCATCCTCTGTGCCTGGCTGTTCTGGGTCCATTTCAGAATCTACATCTGCATCATCCAGACAAGTAAAATTCTCAAAGTGCAGAAAGTCATTCTTGATAGTCTTTGTTACTTTTATCTGGAGTTCAGGGGAGTTACTACAAGAGGGTTCCTGTTTCATAGCAAGTGCTGTTGGACCACCAGGACTCAGGGAAGTGCAAACAATTGGCGACTGAGCTCTTGAATCACTTTTTTCAGGGTCTGAAAGGATTCTGATCCATCAGCAGACCCATTTAGATACTCTACATTGATCATGGAGGCCAAATCCTGTAGTCTCCGCAGTGGAATGTAACAAGATGGAGAATCTTGTCCATAAGCATTTGGGGATTTTTCACTGGCAGTATGTAGCTGCATAGTACACCTATTAAGTGGCTCAGAATAATTGGATTCACCATTACCGAAAGGGCTGTCCTTGTCTTCAGGGGCATCTAAATTCAGTGGATTGGAAAAGGGCAGCAGACAATTTCTTCTAGGTAGTTCACAGGTCTGATCCATCCTGGGCCAGCATCAACCGTGCCCCGCGCCCCATCCTGGGCTGGCTGGGGGGAGAGGGTGACCCTCATTACACTGGGGCGTGAGTGGAGCGATGGGGAGAGCGCAGAGCCGCTCTCCACACCCGCCTCCCCCCGCGTCTCTCTTCAGGGTAGAAGGCAGCGAGTGCGACTTGCCCCGGCCTATTCCGCCGCTGCCCCCAATTTTCTATTTCTTCTTGCCTCAATAATTTTGCCTGAGGAGTCCCCCAACTGCCATTTCATCTATGTTGTCAAATTTATTAGCATATAGATCTTCATGACACTCTGATTATGTTTAAGATCCTTGCTGTGTCTTTAGGTATTTTTTCCTTATTATTCTGTTTTATTTATTTTATCATCTCACTTTTTTTTTTTTTTTTTTTTTGCGTTATGCGGGCCTCTCACTGTCGCGGCCTCTCCCGTTGCAGAGCACAGGCTCCAGACGCGCAGGCCCAGCGGCCACGGCTCACAGGCCCAGCCGCTCCGCGGCATGTGGGATCCTCCCGGACCGGGACACGAACCCACGTCCCCTGCATCGGCAGGCGGACCCTCAACCACTGCGCCACCAGGGAAGCCCTATCATCTCACTTTTTTTTCTCATTACTCTTGCCAGAAGTTTGTCTACCTTATAAATCTTTTCAAATAAAAGATTTTTTTCTTCATGATATATATTTATATATTATATATATTTGTTTAAATAGATTTGTTTTTATTTATTATATTTAACTTTTTGAGTTGTTAACTTAATTCATTAGTTTTTGGTCCAGGAATATTTTTAGGAGTGTGCCTTGTGTGTTAAAGTTCCTGTAGCCTTGTTTACCTAAGAATATCTTTATTGACTCCTCATGTTTAAATGGGATAGTTTAATTCTATGTTAGAAGTCCTTTTTTTCTCCTTGAAAAGAATACTCCATTGACTTCTTGATTTCAGTGTCACCATTTAGATATCTAATGTCAAGTGAATTCATGTTGTTTTGTAAGATATATATTCTCTTTCTACATGCTCTTAGAATTGCCTTTTGGAATGTGAAGTTATTACATTCCACTATAAATATTAGATAATTTTTTTTCTTATCCTTTTTGCACTGTATCAGCCTTTCGGTCTCAAATATTTTTTATTTCAGTCTAAAATCTTTTACCCTGGGAATTTTTGGTCATTATTTATCTATACTTCCTGTATGAATTAGCTATTGCTGCATGCATAATAAATTACCCCAAAACGTAGTGGCTTAAAAGAGCAACAATGATTTCTTAAGGTTCTGAGTTGTCTGGGAGGTTCTATTGGTTTCATGGGGCAAACTCCTGTGTCTGCTTTCAGCTGAAGGGAATCCAGGGAACTAGGCTCCTCTGGACAGCTGGGATGACTAGGCCTCTCTCATCATGGGGTCTTTCATCCTAGGAGGCTAGACTAGGCTGCCTCACACGGTCAGGACAGTGTACACAAGTGCTTCTTAAGTCTCTGCTCGCTTCAAGTTTACTGATGTTACGTTTGTCAAAGTAATCAGGGTAATTCACATGATCACACCCAGCATAGGTACTTACATCTCTACTTGCTTTATTGATATCCCATTGGTCAAAGTAAAGCCCATGATCAAGTTCAGCATCAGTGTGAGAGGGGGGCCTAACTCTACATTGTGAGAGGTGTGGTTCATTGGGAACCGCGTAGTGCTACAGTCTACCATATCTCCCTCTGTTTTTTTCTTTCCTTCTGGAACTCCTGTTAAAATCCCTACTTTTTGCTTTCATTATTCTCACCTTTTCTAGTTTACTTTTCCTCACTTTATTTCTTCTTGATGCCTTGTGAGATAGTTCCTCAACCTGATCTTTTGTTCACTGGTTCAAATTTGTTTGTATCCATTCTGTTTTTTGTCTCTTTGAATTCCTTAATTAAACTGTTATATTTTTCCTACCTAGTATTTTTACTTGATCTTTTAAAAAATTGTTATATTTATGTTAATATACTATTTGTCACTCTTTGATTGTATATATTATACCTATTTCAATTTTTAAAATCTGCCTGTCATCTAGTATGAATAATTCCGTTTATTACCTTTCTTTTATTAATGGCTGCATTCCTCAGCTAGCAGGGTACTTTTCTCTGCAATTTCATTTTGCCTTCTAGGTGTCAGCTATTTGGCTGTTTATGCGCCCTTAGTGGAGAGAAGCCTCAACTCAGCCTCTTATTTGTGTCATTCCTGCTGATTTAAAGGAGGACAGAGATGGCTCCCCAGGGAAGAGAATCAATAGATCGGGGTCTGGGTTTGACCATCTCCCATTGCTGCCTCCTCATAAGATGATCTTGTCCGCATAGTCTGAGTCCCCATAGTTCTGTCCTTGGCACTGTTTTTGTTTGTTTGTTTCTTTCTTTGTTTTTATCAAGAGTTTTACTTACTTGACAGGAAGGCAGGAGGAAGGGACACCTTGGTCTAACCTTTGCTCCCATGGCCATCCATTCCCTCCTTCTCACACGAGGCTTCTAGACTCACATAACATTAATGCACCGACCCTCTGCTGGCCTGACATTCTATTTTCCTGTCTCTCAGTAATGTTGGGGCGGGCAATGATCCATTCAGAGCACTTCTTTTTTGAAATCTTGTAGAAACGTGTTCTCCACTGTAAGGCCAACTGGCCCGAGGCAGGGGAGCGCAATCAGATTCACAGGTTGCATCAGAACGAAACCCTCCGGACCACCCAGTTCCAGAAACTGACCTGGAGACTTTCCGGACCACCCAGTTCCAGGAACTGACCTGGGGACTTTCCACCCGGCCCAGCCTTCCCGCCTGTCGAGGGGCGGGACTAACGGTCCCCCAAGATACCCGAAGAGACCACCAAATAAGGAATACCCTGCGCCCTCCCGGATTCACCACACCCCTTTCCCTTCTTCCCCTATAAATTCTGCCAAAACCCTCGCCCGGGCTTGACTTCCCTGGCCCCTTTTTCTCGGGCCAGTGAACCTCGCCCGGGAGCGCTCCGTAATAAAGCTCACTTGAAGCTTTCCTCTGTTTCGCGGTGCCGTTTGTTAAGATCCGACCTTACATTCACTTTGACTCTTCTTCTCTAGGGGAGTGGGCCACATGCCAACTATACCACCGTTTGGAGGCTGAAAGTCCCCCTTACAATCTCAGCTGGGTCTGTCAAACTTACACCTTTATGAAATCCCCTCCTTGTGAAGGTGAGTACTTAATAGGAATCTCTAGGCTTTCTGGCTCTTAGAGCTGTCCTCCCTCTGCTGCCTTCCAGTCTGGTAGCTTGCTTCTTGTCTGTTTTGCTGTCTTAGGGGTCATCCCTATTTTTGTTGGGGGGAGTAAGGAAAATTAAAAATCACACCACCTTGCCTCTATTGCTCTTCTAACTTCACTTTTTCATCTCAATGACAGGGTGATTTTCTGACACTAAACTGATGAGATTCTTTGTGGCTCAAATACATTCAAGAGCTTTATTTTCCCTATTGGACAACACCCAGAATCCCTGAGGCCCTCCACTATCTCGGGTCCCCTTCTTATGCAACCTTGTTTCTCACTTCCCACAAGCCTTCTCTTTCTTGGAGAACAAATAAGGCTCCTTCCTGCCTCTGCCTTTGCTCAGAATGTTTCCCTAACCCTGAGAACACCCGCCTCCCCACTGCCAGCCTTCCCTTCTAGCTAGCCAAATCTTTATTGTTCTCCAGAGACCCGTTCAAGTCTTGCCTTTTCTAAGGCTTCCCCTCCCATCCTCTTCTCTTTCAATAGCTTATCACTGTAAACAGTTACATTTATTGAGCACTTATATTTAAATGCCACGTGCCAGGCACTACACAATCCTCTAGTTAATCCTGATGAGAACCCTATGAGATACAACAATTACTATCCCGCTTTAAGAAAACTGAAACTCAGAGTGGCTAAATATAACATGGACAAGGTAACACAGTCAGTGGCAGAATTGGGATGTAAATGTACCTTGTGTCTTCAGAGACTACGCTCTCAGGCATTTTGCTACGCAGGTCTTAGAAATGCAACCTAACTTATTTGGTGAACATCTTTCCAGACGTTTCTTTTTCTGTCTTTCTGTTTCGAGATATACAGATAGATGTGCTCTGTCCTCTCTCTCCCTCCCACTCTCTCTCTCTCTCTCTCAGACACACACACACAAACACACACACAGATGGAAAAATGGTTTTTCGTAAGCTTCATATAAAATTTGCATATATCACTCTCTTCTTAAAGTTATTAGCTATAGAAGCAGGAGCAGTCCTGCCTAATTCTGCCTTCCAACTAGGTTTTAAATTCCTTAGTGTCCTCTTGCTTCTGAATATCTCCCTTCACTGTCATTAACTCAGTACTGAACACTGAGTAGGAGGTTTACACATGCTTGTTGATGGACTAACAGAAAGAATGTAACTGGAAAAGGCTGATTTACAGATAGAGTCACCCATACATTGTCACAAAGGCCTAGGGGGACAGGAGAAATGTCTCATCTTCCTCTGGTCTCACACTTCCGGGTGACCTTAAGCAAGATACTTAAGTGGGGAGGTTAAGAAATGAAGATCCTGTCTGCAGCTGTGAAGGAAGGCCCTCCCTATCTATCATGGTCATCAGCCCGCCTTCTGCGGAGGGAGGAGCCGAGCAGAAGGGAGGTAACATCTGTCAACTGCTAGGAGCTTCCTGCAGAGACCAGACCACACAGGTACCAAGGATAACTGCTGGTGGGGGTCGGGTGGGGAGGCGGGGCACAGGAACAGGAGAGCCGCCCTTGTGCTCACCCAGCAGGATGTGAAAAATTCAGCTGGGTTCTTTTTATAGTATCAATCATCCCTGGTAATGAAGGTTCTGCAATTAGACCTCAGCTGGCAGTTTCGTTGGGGCGTGTGAAGCAGAATAAACTCCTGGGTCTGCAGGAGGGCAGGCCTGTTTGTCAGAAAGGCTTGAAGGCACCGCTGGGAACAAGCAATGTGATGCAAGGACGGGAGCTATTTTTACAGACCATTTTCTAGCCATAATTGTTCCTTAAATAAGTTCCACTTGGGCATTACAGCGCTAACATTTTATGGAGACTACATTCAGCTCTCAATTAGCTGTACAAATGGAGGGAAGTATTAACACAGATAGTAGAAAACAGCGACACCACATTTATGTAAGCCACCACTAATTTGGAATTTATGATCATTTCACCTGGGCTTGGTTGACGTTTACTTGTATATATCCTACGAAGAGAGCATGTGTTGAAAAAGATTCAGGGTGGATTAGCCTACTTAAGAGAACATACTGTCTTCAAATACTTACGAATATTGATGAGTAAATTTCTGTTGAGCACTTTCTATGTGTTCAGGTGCTATGCAAAACCCTTTACATGTATTATTAGGCATAATCCTCTTAGACACCTTATGAGATAGGTGCTATTATTAACCCCGTTTAACAGGTAAGGAAATGGACCTCTTGTCCAAGGTCACCTAGCCAGTAAGTGGCCAGTTCTGCCTGTAAACCCAGACAAACATGACTTGGCCATTCTTACTCTCAAGCATGAAACAGTAAGCTGGTTACAAGCCAGGCTCCTCTAATCAAAAAAACAACTCTGGTTGCCTCTGCATGGCGTTTGCTGGGAGCAATTGGAGCTATTATCACTGCTTCTTAAAAATCTTTTCAGTAAAGGATGAGGGGGAAGCATCAGTTTCTTGCTAAATTCTGTAATGCCTTTCTCATTCCTTTCTTGTTTATGTGCCTCTGGGTTCCTTCTCTATTGAATTTAAAACTCTCGCTAAAACTCCTACACTATGACAACCATTCCGTTTCTCTAAGCTGTATTATAAAAACAGAAAACACATCTGCTCGAATTGACATTTCTCTCCTGACAAACTCATCTTGTGAGCCCCAGGCTGCAGCTTGTCCTAGAGTCACGAGCCTGTATATGGGCTAGGCTGACACTGCTTACCCCTTCCCGAGGTATAAACTCTGGGGTCACTTGTAGTCAATAGACTGCTGGGTGTGGGGCAGTCGAGACCCCATGAAAATATGAAAGAGAAAGAAGGAAAACTTACTGCTTCTCAATACTCTGATAGTTGTAGAAAGCAATGATCTATTTTATACTTTTTAGAGGACGGGTCATATTGGTAGTCCCATTCATTAATATGTGAATTTAATTCTGTCATGTGAGGAACAGTATTGGTCTGTGGATATGTTACCTGATAAAATGTGCCCATATTCTCTATCAGGTATAACTATCGCAAAAGATGAGTATACACACACACAGAGCACGTAATCAATGTATTGGAAAACCCCATTCTCCTGATACCTTAAGCCTGAAGATCTACAGGCAAAATGTGAAGTTCCGTTTATGTTTGTAGTTATGACAATGCAGCAAGCCTTACTTAGTGGTGTCCAGTGCCAACATCCTACACGTTCATAAGCTAGCGGTGCTTCCCTCTGAAGATTAGACCAGAGAAAGTGGGTTGAAGCTGACTTATTAGAGATTCAAGTGATTACTACTAAAATAAGAGAAGGTTTTGGATGCTTTCTAAAATCGTATTTGGTAATACCACACACACAAAAGAATTTTATTAAAGATAAGAAAACATTTTGAGGAAATGCTTCTTTGGCCTTGGGTTGAATATTTAGTTTTGCAGAGAGGCTGCTTTGTTATAACAGAGAGAGAAACCTAACTATGTTTTTAAATAGAGTGAACTCAGTCCTTCCACGCTGATCATCCAAAACAAATCTTTAATCTCTGGTTAATTTATTTAATCTCTGGTAGTTTTGCTCTATCTTCCTTCAGTCCTACTATATTCAGTAGATATGAAACAGAGAACACAAGTTAATTGTAATTCAAGCAAATCTATGCTGGAAAAAAATCTACATTAAAAAGAATCACCAATTACATTCCAAGGAGAGCTCTCCAAAGCCCTAATTTTGTGATCATCTGCTATTTTGAACGATAAGTGCCAATGCTCACTGCCATTTGTGTGGATAAGAGCTGACTCTTTGTGAGTGGTAAATGTTGGCCCATTCACATGCAGAAGTTGGGGCAACATGAATATGTTCGCCTGAGTTTATTTCAGGTGAGTCAAGAGGCCACCCAGCCAAGCTGCTCGAAGCCCGCAGATGGCCCCAGCAATGTTTCTGCCACTCCCAAGCTCTTCTGCTGTCCTCACATGCATACACCTGCCCGCCACACACAGTCTCACCTGAGCTCCAGACCCCCAATTCTCACTGTGCCTGGGCACATCTGTGCTTGAGGTAACTTTCTCCCTAGAAAGTTCTGTGTACATAGCTAGTTTTATAGCCCTGAATGCTGCTTGAGTTCAGGGCTGGGCATAGCAGTGGGTGGGCCTGGAGTTGGACTGAGCCCTAGACTAGGGGGTAGGAGACTAGGATGTGAAGGAGGGTCTGAAGTTGAGGGGGACAGGTTAGGAGCAATAACCAAGTCAAACTGTGTTACAAATAAAGAGTTGCCAGCAGTGAAAGGTAAAATGAAGAGCTGTGCAGAGCTGCCACCAGCCCGTATGGTAGCATGTTGGTACTTAGGAAAAGATGGGCCTCTGTGTGTATGCAACCTGGTGCCGGGATTCACAGCCAGGCAAGGACGCCTCAGGCTGAATTTCAGCCCCTACTTGTCCCCTGGGCTGAGTGCTTGTGTACAACCCTAGAAGATCACCCTGGAGTCAAGAGGAAGAGTCTGGGAAGCTCCTCTGAAGGATGGCCAAGAAAACTTGGGGAAAATGTTACAAAGTTAAGAGCAATATACACTTAGTATTAAAAAATATATAAAGAGGGCTTCCCTGGTGGCACAGTGGTTGAGAGGCCGATGCAGGGGACACGGGTTTGTGCCCCGGTCCGGGAAGATCCCACATGCCGCGGAGCGGCTGGGCCCGTGAGCCATGGCCGCTGGGCCTGTGCGTCTGGAGCCTGTGCGCCGCAACGGGAGAGGCCACAACAGTGAGAGGCCCGCGTACCGAAAAAAATAAAAAATAAAAAAAAAAAGAAAGAAAGAAATAAAAGTAAAAATCTCTATCTCACCAAAAGAAACCAGTGTTGACACTTTCTTGAACATTCTAGAAAAAATTGTATGAATGTACTCGGATGTATTTACATAAAATGTTCCTGTTATACATACTTTCTGCACCCTGCTTTTTTCACTTACTGTATTTTTTTTTTTTTTTTTTTTGCGGTACGCGGGTCTCTCACTGCTGTGGCCTCTCCCGTTGCGGAGCGCAGGCTCCGGACGCGCAGGCTCAGCAGCCACGGCTCACGGGCCCAGCCGCTTCGCGGCACGTGGGATCCTCCCGGACCAGGGCACGAACCCGTGTCCCCTGCATTGGCAGGCGGACTCTCAACCACTGCGCCACCAGGGAAACCTCACTTAATGTATTTTGAAGTAACTTCATATCAGTGTATGTTAACCAACTTCTTTCTTTTTTACTGGCTATGCGGTATCCCATTACATAGATGCACTCTATTTAACCAGTTTTTGTTATTGGATATTTAGATTCTTTCTGATCTCTTTCTATCTTGATATTTCAGTAAATGTCCTTAATATCATCCTTGGTATATTGCTTGGGTGAGGAGAATGAAGTGAAATCACAGTGCCATGCCCACTTCAGTGTATTGTGACCAAAAACTGCAGTGGAGAATTTAGCCTCACAAACCTCTTGCCTTCTACAGACTTGACTTACTGTTAGTGGCTGACGCTGAGTGGGCTTTGGGGACAGAAGGACATGGGCAGTGCGTTGGAAATGCATGTTTTCCTCCTCGTGGGTCTGACACAAACTGCAGCTGTCTTTCTAAAGAGAACCATAGGGTGACCCATGAACTCGCCTCCGCAGTGCCCACCCTCACACCAGCCATGAGATGGAGAAAGGCCTCCCTCTACTTGCCACCCCCGGCTGGATGACAAAGCAGGTGGGATTGTGAGCACAGTCCCTGGGGAATACAGACCTTAAAGAGCAGCTGTGGATCCTGCTCTATTTGGCAAATTTATTTCCAAGAAATGGGTCTTTTGAGAATTTCTCGGACTTGTGGTTACAATCCATTTCAGAACTAACTTCTGTGCTCTATTTATGCTTTCCAAGGAGAGCGGCTCAGTGGGCTGAATTATTCTGAATTATACCTGGCTCTGCTTCCAGATTTCCTAAAATGAGAAATTGAAGAAGAAGTTACAATAATGACCTTCCTCCTTCCTGAAGTTTCAATCAAATGATAGGAAAGCAATCTACATAGTAATTACAGCATCCCTCCAAGTGAATGCCTGTGCCCCAGCAGAGAAGAAGAGCGCGGAAGTCATATCTATAATGAAATGCAGACCCATCAGGTTCTAAATCACAGGAAGGTTAATTCAGGCTACGCAATCACAAGCAGAAGTGGTATAATATACTGGACACTGGAACAGCTCACATTGCTCTCAATAGCAGAGGGCAACAGGAAATAAGCTGTCATGGAGACAAGGCTCGTGCTAAGAGGGACCTCAATCTGGGACTGCTTGAAGTACGTTATGAAGGTACCACGGACCGTTCCTGAGTTCTGAATGGAAGCCTTGCCTTTTCCAACATCTAAGCGGAAAATTCAATAGCCAGATTCCTTGTCCTAAATCCGCAAATCAAAGGATCACAAGATGAATGGATGCTAATGGTATTAACAATGGATCATACTTTAGGGGAGGTAGAGGCGTCTGGGGGGAGAAGTACGTATCCCCAACCTTTTGAGAGTGTCCACCCACAAACCTCCATGGGTACCTCTGTTGGTCATCTTGGTCGATGATGCTGAGAGGATTTATTCATTCTCATCACCTAGGGTAACATTTCTCATGTTCTCATTGATAGTGCCAATGAAATTCAATCAAGTCTTTCCTTTCTACAATTAAATAATATTTACCTTTTAAAGATGCAATAAATTATCACTATCCTCAGGGCTCTGATGCTAACTAGAGAGCTACGACCTGCCAGCATTCAGCGGGATTCCTCAGTCTCCAGTTCATGCCCCCGGAGCCCACTTGCCTCTCTCTTGCTGGGTAACCTCCAGCTCTACCCTAGGCCATTGGACCTGCACATTATCCAGCTGGGCACTTCAAACAAAAAGTCAGTTTTACTCCTTTTCTGTTCACTCCTGACAAGAGTTCCAGTCCCAGCAATATTTCTGAGAATGGTTTCCTTCCCAGAGCCCCAACACAACTCGTGTCTTTGTTAAGCTTGAGGTTCTGCTTGGTCCTGTGCTGGGTCTTGTCACTACAAGTGATGTCATGTGTGAGGTAAGCTTTTAGTGCTGAGTTAGAGGCATTGAAAAACCACCAGCGATCCCACAGGAACTAAGCCATCGACACCATAAGATACTAATGCATTTCAACATTAGATTTCACCCTGTCACCCTGTATTGTTGGTTTTATTTGTGTGTGTGTTTAAATCAGCACACCCCATTCTTGTCTCTGTTCCAGATCGTTGGGCTGTTACCAATCTGTTATTAGATGTATTAGTTCCTGTGGCTGCTGTAACACAGTATTACAAACTTGGTGACTTAAAACAATAGAAATTTATTCTCTCACAGTTCTGGAGCCAGAAGTCTGAAATAAGTAGCACTGGACCAAAATCAAGGTGTTTGCAGGGCCACGTTTCCTCCACAGGCTCTCAGGAAGAATCTGTTCCTTGCCTCTTCCAGCTTCCAGTGGTTGGCAGCATTCCTTGGCTTGCGGTTGCATCATCCAGTTTTCAAGACCAGTATCTTCAAGTCTCTCTGCTACGTCTTCACATTGCCTTGTCCTCTGTGTGTATCTGTCTAACCTTCCTCATCCTCCCTGTATAGGCATGTACAGGTATTAATATAAAGACACATGTAATTGCATTTAGGATCCAACTGGATAATGCAGGATAATTTCCTCCTCTCAAGATCCTTAATTTAACCACATCTGCCAAGACCCTTTTTCCAAATAAGGTAATATTAGCGGTTCCTGTTATCTTTGGGAGACATTATTCAGCCTACTATACTTGCTTCTGTATATTTCCCATGTTGCTGTGTATACACAATAGGTGCTTTATAAATGCTTCTTTTTTTATTATTTACAATGTGTTAATTACTGCTGTATAGCAAAGTGACTCAGTTATACCTATCTATGTTCTTTTCCATATTCTTTTCCATTATGGTTTATCACAGGATATTGAATATAGTTCCCTGTGCTGTACAGTAGGACCTTGTTGTTTTATCTATTCTATATATAATAGTTGGCATCTGCTAACCCCAAACTCCCACTCCATCCCTCTCCCACCTCCCTCCCCCTTGTCAACCACCAGTCTATTGTCCATGTCTGTGATTCTGTTTCTGTTTCATAGACAGGTTATAAATGCTTCTTTAATTAAGTCAAACATTTATTGGAATGAGCCCCAAAGTTAGAAAGATATGCCCATGGGAACTGATTGGACAGAACCTAAGGCCAGATTTTCCACTTCAGGAGAAAGGAAACCAACACGTGGGGCATGTTAGACATGGTTCTAGGCTTTTCCCACACTCTGATTCACTGAATTCTCATTCTAGCTTGTACCACCTACTGGAGTGAACCCCAAAAGGAGGAATGGAAAGAGAACGCAGTAACCAAGTAAAAGAGGAAGTGAGAAGTGGTTTTGGGGATTGTTTTTCTTTTGCTCAGAAGGTGGAGGATAAAATCAAAGCCTTAGGGGAAAGGACTAAAACATTGATCCCCATTCCTTCTGTGCACCCACCCATTCACGTTCTATTCACGTGACAGGATAAGTCCCATGAACACGGGAACCTCTGAGCATGGTGGTTATGGGCACACAGTGCACGTCTGGAGTCAGGACCTCAATGACCAATCAAGAATCCCAATTTTCCCATGAGTCTGGGACAGCTTCTCTCTCTTCAGACTTCTGCTGTGTAGTTGATATGTTCATAAGTCAATAAAACATACCTTAAAAACCAAAACAAACAAAAACAAAAAACATACCTTAATCTCCCCCAGGAGAGAGAAACTGGATTTGGCTTTAGAATATAACAGAAAGTCCAAGAGGAATCTGAAGTTTGGGGCTGGAGGAGGAAAATGTTTAGTTTAGAAAAAGATTGTGAATAGCCAGAATGTAGAGTTATTGGACAACAAGGGGCAGGAAAAGTTGTCAGACAGAGTGGGAGATGAGAGTACTCTGCTGCCGGAGGACACAGGGATAATTGAGTACAAAGACAACCATTCAGACTGCAAGAGGTAAAGCTTAGGCAGCCAAGTGGAGAGAGCTGTTGTCTGGTCTTCAGTTTCAAGCAGAACTACCTTCATGATAAAAGGACTCTCTCAACCACTTCACAGAATGTTTCCTTCACTGAATACTTTGGCATCCAGCTTAATTTAATTTTTTCCTCTCTTCTCCAAACTCTGCCATCTTCCTAGATGATAAACCTTGTAGACAGCCCATCTCAGATCTGAGGATGCCACTGATTCTACTCTGACCAAAGTCATTTTTGACCAAGTTATTACACCCGATGGAGACCTCTTGGTCCCTATCTACCCTTTTCTGTCTCTGGCATTTGATCCTGTTGGCCATTCCCTCCTCTGAAAAGCTTCTTCCTCCCCTGGTTTTCCTACCACTGCTCTCGCTTAAATCTTCTCTCTCTCTCCGGATGTCTTCACCTCCATCATGAACTTTCTTTCTCTAAGTCTTCGTAATCTTCCAACGTTCTCTCATCACGTTGCTTTGTGCTTGTCTGTGAATAATCTCATCCACTCTCATGGTTTCAATTACTATCAATATGCTTATGACTCCCAAATATCACTCTCTGGCCCAGCTCTCTCCCTTGAGCCCTAGACCCATATATAAAACTATTTGCTGAACATTTTCAACTGCACATCCTCCCATCACTTCAGTTTCAATATATTCAAACTGAACTCACTATCTACCACCTCAGGCTAGCTCCAATCCTGTATTACTATTTTTAATTGATTTAAATATAATTGATAACATCACTATGAGCTCTTGAGTTCATTATTCTTTTCTAAATTATTTTTAATTTAAAAAATATTTTTGCCCACACTGCACAGCACGTAGGATATTAGTTCCCTGACCAGGGATCAAACCCATGCCCCCTGCATTGGAAAGACAGAGTCTTAAAAACTGGACCACCAGGGAAGTCCCTTGAGTTCATTATTCCTATCACTATTTTTTTTAATTAACTTTTTATTGAAGCCTAAGATACATGCAGAAAAATTCACAATCCCTACACAATCCCTAAGTGTACAGCTTGATGAATTATCACCAAGTAAACTCACCCATGTAATCATCTGGGTCTACAAATGAAGCATTCATCAGCATCTCAAGGGCCCACCTCACACACTTTCCCAATCACTAACTCCTCCCTAAAGATAACCAGTATATTGATACCTAGCATCATAAATTGGCTTTGCCTGTTTTTATTTATTTATTTACTTATTTATTTATTGGCTGTGTTGTGTCGTCGTTGCTCCACGTGGGCTTTCCCTAGTTGCGGTGAGCGGGGGTGGTCTACTCTTCATTGTGGTGCGTGGGCTTCTCATTGCGGTGGCTTCTCCTGTTGCAGAGCATGGTATCTAGGCATGCAGGCTTCAGTAGTTGTGGCGCACGGGCTTTGCTCCACGGCACATGGGATCGTCCCGGACCAGGGCTCAAACCCGGCTTTGTCTGTTTTTAACTTTATAAACATAGAGTATGTATTCTTTTGTGTCTGGCTACTTAACACCATGTTTGCAAGATTTATTCAAGTAATCACTCTGGTGCAGTTCATTCATGTTTGTTCCTGTATAGTACTCCATCTGTAAGTATACCATAACTAATTTGTTCATTGTACAATCAATGGACATTTGGGCTGTTACCAGCTTGAAAATATCATGGATGATGCTATTTTGAACATTCCAGTGCATACCTTTTGGCACATAAACCTCTTCAAGCTTTTGTCCTTGGGTCTGTCATTTCCAATGCCTTAGTTAATGACATCAAAACCATGAATCACACAGTACCTTAGGAAAGTCAAAATTCAAAAATCTGTTGATAGGTTGTAATAATTGGCAAAAACTAATGAATTTAAATTTAACAGGCATAAATGTAAAACTTTTTTTTGAATTTTATTTTATTTATTTTTTTATACAGCAGGTTCTTATTAGTTATCCATTTTATACGTATTAGTGTATATATGGCAATCCCAATCTCCCAGTTCATCACAGCACCCCCCATCACTTTCCACCCTTGGTGTCCATACGTTTGTTCTCTACATCTGTGTCTCTATTTCTGCCCTGCAAACCAGTTGATCTGCATCATTTTTCTAGATTTCACATATATGCGTTCATATACGATATATTTTTTCTCTTTCTGACTTACTTCACTCTGTATGACAGTCTCTAGATCCATCCACGTCTCCACAAATGACCCAATTTCATTCCTTTTTATGGCTGAGTAATATTCCATTGTATATATGTACCATATCTTCTATATCCATTCATCTGTCAATGGGCATTTAGGTTGCTTTCATGACCTGGTTATTGTAAATAGTACTGCAATGAACATTGGGGTGCATGTGTCTTTTTGAATTATGGTTTTCTCTGGGTATATGCCCAGTAGTGGGATTGCTGGGTCATATGGTAATTCCATTTTTAGTTTTTTAAGGAACCTCCATAGTGTTCTCCATAGTGGCTGTAACAATTTACATTCCCACCAACAGTGCAAGAGGGCTCCCTTTTCTCCACACCCTCTCCAGCATCTACTGCTTGTAGATTTTGTGATGATGAGCATTCTGACTGCTGTGAGGTGATACCTCATTGTAGATTTGATTTGCATTTCTCTAATGATTAGTGATGTTGAGCAGCTTTTCATGTGCTTCTTGGCCATCTGTATGTCTTCTTTGGAGAAATGTCTATTTAGATCTTCTGCCCATTTTTGGATTGGGTTGGTTTTTTTCTTAATATTGAGCTGCATGAGCTGTTTATATATTTTGGAGATTAATCCTTTGTCCATTGATTCATTTGCAAATATTTTCTCCCATTCTGAGGGTTGTCTTTTTGTCTTGTCTGTAGTTTCCTTTGCTGTGCAAAAGCTTTTAAGTTTCATTAGGTCCCATTTGTTTATTTTTGTTTTTATTTCCATTACTCTAGGAGGTGGATCAAAAAAGATCTTGCTGTGATTTATGTCAAAGAGTGTTCTTCCTATGTTTTCCTCTCTGAGTTTTATAGTGTCCACTCTTACGTTTAGGTCTCTAAGCCATTTTGAGTTTATTTTTGTGTATGGTGTTAGGGAGTGTTCTAATTTCATTCTTTTACATGTAGCTGTCCAGTTTTCCCAGCACCACTTATTGAAGAGACTGTCTTTTCTCCATTGTATATTCTTGCCTCCTTTGTCATAGATTAGTTGACCATAGGTGTGTGGGTTTATCTCTGGGCTTTCTATTCTGTTCCATTGAGCTATATTTCTGTTTTTGTGCCAGTACCATATTGTCTTGATTACTGTAGCTTTGTAATATAGTCTGAATCCAGGGACTGATTACTGTAGCTTTGTAGTATAGTCTGAATCCAGGGAGCCTGATTCCTCCAGCTCCATTTTTTTCCCTCAAGACTGCTTTAGCTGTTCGGGGTCTTTTGTGTCTCCATATAAATTTTAAGATCTTTTGTTCTAGTTCCATAAAAAATGCCATTGGTAATTTGATAGGGATTGCATTGAATCTGTAGATGGCTTTGGGTAGTATAGTCATTTTCACAATATTGATTCTTCCAATCCAAGAACATGGTATATCTCTCCATCTGTTGGTATCATCTTTAATTTCTTTCATCAGTGTCTTATAGTTTTCTGCATACAGCTCTTTTGTCTCCCTAGGTAGGTTTATTCCTAAGTATTTTATTCTTTTTCTTGCAGTGGTAAATGGGAGTGTTTCCTTAATTGCTCTTTCAGATTTTTCATCATTAGTGTATAGGGATGCAAGAGATTTCTGTGCATTAATTTTGTATCCTGCAACTTTACCAAATTCATTGATTAACTCTAGTAGTTTTCTGGTGGCATCTTTAGGATCCTCTATGTATAGTATCATGTCATATGCAAACAGTGACAGTTTTACTTCTTCTTTTCCAATTTGTATTCCATTTATTTCTTTTTCTTCTCTGATTGCCATGCCTAGGACTTCCAAAACTGTGTTGAATAATAGTGGTGACAGTGGACATCCTTGTCTTGTTCCTGATCTTAGAGGAAATACTTTCAGTTTTTCACCATTGAGAATGATGTTTGCTGTGGATTTATCGTATATGGCCTTTATTATGTTGAGGTAGGTTCCCTCTATGCCCACTTTCTGGAAAATTTTTATCATAAATGGGTGTTGAATTTTGTCAAAAGCTTTTTCTGCATCTATTGAGATGATCATATGGTTTTTATTCTTCAATTTGTTAATATGGTGTATCACATTGATTGATTTGTGTATATTGAAGAATCCTTGCATCCCTGGGATAAATCCCACTTGATCATGGTGTATGATCCTTTTAATGTGTTGTTGGATTCTGTCTGCTAGTATTTTGCTGAGGTTTTTTACATCTATATTCATCAGTGAAATTGGTCTGTATTTTTCTTTTTTTATAGCATCTTTGTCTGGTTTTGGTATCAGGGTGATGGTGGCCTCACAGAATGAGTTTGGGAGTGTTCCTTCCTCTGCAATTTTTTGGATGAGTTTGAGAAGGATGGGTGTTAGCTATAAATGTCTATAAATGTTTGATAGAATTCACCTGTAAAGCCATGTGGTCCTGGACTTCTCTTTGTTGGAAGATTTTTAATCACATTTTCAATTTCACTGCTTGTTATTGGTCTGTTCATATTTTCTATTTCTTCCTGGTTCAGTCTTGGAAGGTTTTACCTTTCTAAGAATTTGTCCATGTCTTCTAGGTTGTCCATTTTATTGGCATAGAGTTGCTTGCAGTAGTTTCTTAGGATGCTTTGTATTTCTGCGGTGTCTGTTGTAACTTCTCCTTTTTCATTTCTAAGTTTATTGATTTGAGTCCTCTCCCTCTTTTCCTTGATGAGTCTGGCTAAAGGTTTACCAATTTTGTTTCTCTTCTCAAAGAACCAGCTTTTAGTTTTATTGATCTTTGCTATTGTTTTCTTTGTTTCTATTTCATTTATTTCTGCTCTGGTCTTTATGATTTCTTTCCTTCTACTAACTTCAGGTTTTGTTTGTTCTTCTTTCTCTCGTTCCTTTAGGTATAAGGTTAGATTGTTTATTTGAGATTTTTCTTGTTTCTTGAGGTAGACTTGTATTGCTATAAACTGCCCTCTTAGAACAGGTTTTGCTGCATCCCATAGGTTTTGGATCATTGTGTTTTTGTTGTAATTTGTCTCTAGGTATTTTTTGATTTCCTCATTGATTTTTTCAGTGATCTATTGGTTTAGTAACGTATTGTTTAGCCTCCATGTGCTTGTGTTTTTTATGTTCTTTTCCCTGCAATTGATTTCTAATCTCATAGCGTTGTGGTCAGAAAAGATGCTTGATATGATTTCAGTTTTCTTAAATTTACTGAGACTTGATTTGTGACCCAAGATATGATCTGTTCTGGAGAATGTTCCACGTGCACTTGAGAAGAAAGTGTAGTCTTCTGTTTTTGAATGGAATGTCCTATAAATATCAATTAAATCTGTCTGGTCTATTGTGTCATTTACAGCTTGTTATTCCTTATTACTTTTCTGTTTGGATGATCTGTCCACTGGTGTAAGTGAGGTGTCAAAGTCCCCCACTATGATTGTGTTACTGTCGATTTCCTCTTTTATAGCTGTTAGCAGTTGCCTTAGGTATTGAGTTGCTCCTATGTTGGGTGCATATATATTTATAATTGTTATATCTTCTTCTTGGATTGATCCCTTGATCATTATGTAGTGTCCTTCCTTGTCTGTTGTAACATTCTTTGTTTTAAAGTCTATTTTATCTGATATGAGTATTGCTACTCCAGCTTTCTTTTGATTTCCATTTTCATGGAATATCTTCTTCTATCCCTTCATTTTCAGTCTGTATGTGTCCCTAGGTCTGAAGTGGGTCTCTTTTAGACAGCATATATATGGCTCTTGTTTTTGTATCCATTCAGCGAACCTGTGTCTTTTGGTTGGAGCATTTAATCTATTCACGTTTAAGCAAATTATCGATATGTATGTTCCTATTACCATTTTCTTAATTGTTTTGGGTTTGTTATTGTAGGTCTTTCCTTCTCTTGTGTTTCCTGCCTAGAGAAGTTCTTTTAGCATTTGTTGTAAAGCTGGTTTGGTGGTACTGAAGTCTCTTAGCTTTTGCTTGTCTGTAAAGCTTTTGATTTCTCTGTCAAATCTGAATGAGATCCTTGCCGCCTAGAGTAACCTTGGTTGTAGGTTCTTGTCTTTCATCACTTTAAATATATCATGCCACTCCGTTCTGGCTTGTAGAGTTTCTGCCGAGAAATCAGCTGTTAACCTTATGGGAGTTCCCTTTTATGTTATTTGTCCTTTTTCCCTTGCTGCTTTCAATAATTTTTCCTTGTCTTTAATTTTTGTCAGTTTGATTTCTGTGTGTCTCGGTGTGTTTCTCCTTGGGTTTATCATACCTGAGACTCTCTGTTCTTCCTGGACTTGGGTGGCTATTTCCTTTCCCATGTTAGGGAAGTTTTCGGCTATAATCTTTTCAAATATTTTCTTGGGTCCTTTCTCTCTCTCTTCTCCTTCTGGGACCCTGATAATGTGAATGTTGGTACATTTAATGTTGTCCCAGAGGTCTCTTAGGCTGTCTTCATTTCTTTTCATTCTTTTTTCTTTATTCTGTTCCATGACAGTGAATTCTACCATTTTGTCTTCCTGATCACTTATACATTCTTCTGCCTCAGTTATTCTGCTACTGATTCCTTCTAGTGTATTTTTCATTTCAGTTATTGTATTGTTCATCTCTCTTTGTTTGTTCTTTAATTCTTCTAAGTGTTTGTTCTTAAATTCTTCTAGGTTTTTGTTAAACATTTCTTGCATCTTCTTGATCTTTGCCTGAATTCTTTTTCTGAGGTCATGGATCATCTTCACTATCATTATCCTGATTTCTTTTCTGGAAGGTTTCCTATCTCTACTTCATTTAGTTGTTTTTCTGAGGTTTTATCTTGTTCCTTCATCTGGTACATAGCCCTCTGCCTTTTCATCTTTCTATCTCTCTGTGAATGTGGTTTTTCTTCTACAGGCTGCAGGATTGTAGTTCTTTTTGCTTCTGCTGTCTGCCCTCTGGTGGATGAGGCTATCTAAGAGGCTTGTGCAAGTTTCCTGATGGGAGGGACTGGTGGTGGGTAGAGCTGGGTGTTGCTCTGTTGGGCAGAGTTCAGTAAAGCTTTAATCCTCTTGTCTGCTGATGGGTGGGGCTGGGTTCCCTCCCTGTTGGTTGTTTGTCCTGAGGCGACCCAACACTGGAGCCTACCCAGCTCTTTGGTGGGGCTAATGGCAAACTCTGGTGGAGCTCACGCCAAGGAGTACTTCCCAGAGCTTCTACTGCCAGTGTCTTTGTCCTCATGGTGAGGCACAGCCACCCCTGCCTCTGCAGGAGACCCTCCAACACTAGCAGGTAGGTCTGGTTCAGTCTCCTTTGGGGTCACTGCTCCTTCCCCTGTGTCCCGATGTGCACACTACTTTGTGTGTGCCCTCCAAGAGTGGAGTCTCTGTTTTCCGCAGTCCTGTCAAAGTCCTGCAATCAAATCCCACTAGCCTTCAGTCTGATTCTCTAGGAATTCCTTCTACCATTGCCGGACCCCCAGGTTGGGAACCTTCACTCCAGTGGGTGGACTTCTGTGGTATAAGTGTTCTCCAGTTTGTGAGTCACCTACCCAGCAGTTATGGGATTTGATTTTATTGTGATTGTGCCCCTCCTACCATCTCATTGTGACTTCTCCTTTGTCTTTGGATGTGGGGTATCTTTTTTGGTGTGTTCCAATATCTTCCTGTCAACGATTGTTCAGCAGTTAGTTGTGATTCTGGTGCTCTCACAAGAGGGAGTGAGTGCATGTCCTTCTACTCTGCCATCTTGAACCAATCTCTAAGTGTAAAATTTTAAACGTAGCTTTAATAAATGTATCATTGCACATGATATCAGTTAAAACTGAAAAATAAATATCCAATAATATGGACGCAGTTAAGTAAATTATTGTTTACCTTCTCAATAGAATACTAAATATTATTCCCAAATGAAAATTTAATGTTGTTTGAGTGCCAGAAAAATATTTCTGATGTTATGTAACAAAACAAAGATGTGCATATATGTTATGATTAATTTAGAATATTTATATATATAGCAAAAATTTGAAAAAATTTTAAAAGGCCTAGAATGATGAAATTAGAGGTTAAATTTACTTTCAAAATTACCTTTAATATTTTTATGATATTATTTCAGTGAGAATTAAAAATAGAGATTTTCAAATTTGTTGGACCTGTAGGGGCAAGGAAGCAGAGATGTGAAAATGAGATGCTAACCCACCTGGGGATAAAAATGCATTAATCTTGTAGGTCATTATAAAGATTAAAAGTAGTACAAGCCCAATAACTTTAGGAAACTGCCCTCCTTCTGGCACTGAGAGAGTGTGAGGACAGTAGGAATGTGATGTAGGAAGAGTCCATGGACAAAAAATCATGGGGAAGGTGTGGGAGCATGATCATGATAGGAACTTATGCCTTCCCAGTGAAAACCAAACCAACCACCCAAAAAACCTCCTCCTCCCCCCTCCTGGAGGATACAAAACGGCAGCATCACAAGGGTGTGGAAGGTGATGGTGCAAGGCAGAAATGATTGCGGTTCCTGCTGGTGCAGCTTTTGCTGCTGGGAAGCCAGTCAGTTGCTTAGGGACCAGTAAAGAAGTGGCATGCCAGGAGTAGAGGGTGTCCCAGCAGCAGAGGCTCTGATGACTGGCACTCTCCATCCATCATTTGAGTTCCCCTCCACCAACTGTAAATTTATGGAGCTGCACATCCACTCTGAGATGGGGATTCTGGGAGGCTGTTAGCCTTGATGATTTGTAACCTATAGGTTTAATGTTTGCTGTATATTTTCTCTATAACTAAATCTCTTTCTATAAGTTATACCAGTAGAATATGTAATGTGGTTGGGCAAGACATCATTTGCCCCATTTAGCTGCAAGTTGCATCAGTGCTTGCTCTAGGATAGTGATCATCTTTAAACTGGTGACCTTCAGCCCCCTCTTAGAGAGCTATGACTTTGAACTTGAACAGTGCTATTCTTTATGCTGCTGTATTAATTTCTATCTCTGTTCAGTATGTCTGCAGTATATTTACTCGTGCGTGTAATTGTAATATAACGAACATACAGAAGAGTTTTAAAAATAAAAATATGATTTAACAGTTTGTAAAACAAATCCCTGTGTAACCTGTATCAAGATATAGAATATTGCTAACACCCCCAAAACCTTTCCTAATTATAACCCCTTTCTCCCCCTAGAAGTAAATACTTTCTTGATTTTCACAGCGTTTACTTCCTTACATTTTTTTAATAGTTTGTCCTAAAATTTATTTAATCTTTTTTTTTTTTTTTTTGGTTGCGTTGGGTCTTTGTCGCTGCGTGGGGGCTTTTCTCTAGTTGCAGTGAGCAGGGGCTGCTCTTCGTTGCGGTGCACGGGCTTCTCATTGCGCTGACTTCTCTTGTTGCAGAGAACAGGCTCTAGGAACATGGCTTCAGTAGTTGTGGCACTCAGGCTCAGTAGTTGTGGCTCATGGCTCTAGAGCACAGGCTCAATAGCTGTGACGCACGGGCTTAGTTGCTCCACAGCATGTGGGATCTTCCCACACCCGAGCTCGAACCCGTGTCCCCTGCATTGGCAGGTGGATTCTTAACCACTGCGCCACCAGGGAGGTCCCTAAAATTTATTTAATCTTGCTTTACAAATTTTTAATATAAATTATATCATACAGTATGTGCCCTGTACTGTTGGGCTGTCTTCATTCGATATCATGTCCTTAAGATTCATCTTCTATGCACCATATTGTTGTATTCTCCAACCCAGTTTCTCACTCTATAGCATTTCATAATATGAATATACCATAATTTTTATTTATTCCACTCTCGATAGACACTTAGGTGGTTTCAGCTTGGAGCTATTATTCAGTACTGTTATGAACATTCTTAAATATGTGTACTAGTGCACATAAGCATATGTTTTATGGGAACATATACCTCAGAGGGGAATTGCTGGGTCATAAATTATGCATATCTTCTGTTTTACTAGATGATGTCAATCTTTTCCATGGTAATATGCCAATTTACAGTTCCACCAGCAGCGTATCAGAGTTCTTTACATTCAATATCTTTGCAACACTTGGCGATGGCTCTCTAGTGAGTGTATATCAGTGTGGTTTTAGTGTGCATTTCCCTGCCAGCTAATGAAGTTGAGCATCTTTCTTGCGCATGTGGTTGATTTGATTTCTCTTTTGTGGAGAGCCTGTTCAAATCTTCTGCTCATTTTTCATTGTGTTGTTTATTTTTGTTTTCTTTTTGATTTATAGATTTGTAGGAATTCTTTATATATTCTGGATATGAACCCCTTGTTGGTTAGACTCATTGCAAAATGTTGTTCCCACTTTGAGGCTTGTCTTTTCCCTCTTTCAGTGGGATGCTTTAATGAACAGATGTTCTTAATTTTAATGTAGTCACCTTTTTCCACTTTCTTTTTTTTTTTCCACTGGCAAGTGCTTTGGTGCCTTGTTTAGGAAATTTTTCCTGACACAGAATTCATAAAGATATTCTCCTATATTATCTATTAGAAGCTTTATTGTTTTGCTTTTCCCATTCGATCTGTGATCTACCTGGAAATGATTTCTTTATACAGTGTGATGTAAGGGTTTATTCACTGATTTTAAAGGATTCGGCTCTCTTTTGGTGACATTGAGCATCTGCACGCTTGGTTCTACATACCCTAAATATAAGGTTAATCAAGGTGGCAAGCCCTCAAGAGTAGTGATCTACCAGGTCTTTAAAATACCCAAAAGAAAGTATATATATAATAGGATTTTTACATGCAGTACACCCATACATTCAAGAAACAAGAGTGATAATTATCTATCAAGAATAGGAAGATGTACTCTTTACAAGGAGATGGAAAGATATGAGGGTGAAGGTGACAATGTTTTGAGAAGGCAGAAGGACTGGTTATTGACAGAGAAGTTAGGAGTCTTAACAATTGGTAGGTGTGGTGGACACCTATTGTTTTTCCTGGCCAGAGTGACAGGCCTCTTCTGAAGACCTAGCTAGAATGTTTGCCTCATGAGGCCAGGCCTTGAGCGTCTTGAGCTCCACATCTGGCACAGTACCTAGCACAGCAGAAGCAGCCCAGCAAATACTTGTTGAATGAATGGCTGAAATACTCCTAATATCATGGTTCAAATGAGAGCTCTCATGTTTTCATAGACCACCTACCCAGCCTTCATGATAACACTAATGATAACTTCTGCTGCATGCTTACTCTGTGCTAGGCCAGATGCCAAACGATTGACATTTATCATCCCATTTATTCCTTGAAACCACCTTACAAGATAGGAACCATTATTCCCCCTCTTTTTATAGATGAAGAAACCAAAGGCACAAAGTAGTTGAATAACTTGCATAAAGTATATCTGGTAAGTGGGGGAGTTGGGATTTGAAGCCAAATCATCAGACCACAGAGTTTACGCTTTTAATCTCTTCATTAAATTGCCACAGGGAGTGATTTCAGCATGGCTTCCTAACCCTGCCAGCTAAACCAGTAATGATAATAGCTAATCATTATCGTTTGCTTACCCTGTGGCAAGTACTACATAATATTCTTTACTACATGTTTCATCTCCTTTAATCATCACATGAAACTTAATAAAGTAGACACTATTATTAAAACCATTTTACAGGTAAGGAAACTGAGGTAAAAGGGCTTAAAGAACTCTCCCAAGATTATATAGCTAGCGGGAAGAGGAGTCAGTATTTGGACCTCTTACCCACCATGCCATCTGCCTCTCCTAAGACCCTATATCTCTTGTCTCAGAAAGAAACACCTCAACAAGTGAAGCCCATCAGAGCCCTTCTCTGTTTTGAAGGACTTTTGAACTTGAGTCCATTCCTTTCTGGTGGGGGACCTGTGAAGCTCTGAGCCAATGACAGCCATAACCCCCACAGAGTGGCTGATCCCATCTACAGAGGAAGTGAGTGACGCTGACTGACAGAGAGAAGCACGTAAGAGAGAAAGAATGAGAATCCCGGTGGCTCTTTCACTCACATCCAGCTCTTCCTTTTGGAATGAGAGCTTTCCAGTAAGTTATTCCCTTCACTCCTTCTTAGTCTGCATAAGTTAGTTCAATCTGGTTCTTGTCACTAGCAACCAGCATAGTCTTAGCTAATGCAGAAGGCTGTGATGCTCTCCCAAATGTATTAACATTTACGAAAAAGCATCAAAGCAATTTACAGTTTAACACATACAGTTTAACACACACTATATTTCCTGACTTTCCATTTGATGTATGAATGAGGATGATGACTTTTATAAAAGTGCCCTCTGTGGGTTTATAAATGAATAATAAGTCTGGTCTTGTTTTGCCAAATGTTGCAACATCTTGTGTTCATCTTTCCAGTGAAGGGGATGGCCTGATTTACACTCTTTCGAACTAAGCATTTTTTTTCTACCTGCTGGTCTAGGATTTCAAAACATGTACTCTTTGCAATGGATAGCTCCTCTGGGGAAAATGGTCATGAGTACTGGACTCCCACAGAGACATATTGTGGTTATATTTCTTCATTGGGTTTTGAGACTATAGTTTCTTTATAGCTCTCTGAGTCTCCAGCCTTATTTACAAAATAAAGGTATTAGACTGCAAGAGACATTTAGGACCTTAGGGTCCCTCCCAACTCTGAGCTTGGTGGTTGAAACTGAGCCTAATGTTAACTAGTGAGGTATTGGTGGCCATTTGTATTATTGGTCCTGGTATTGGCTTGGGTGAGATAATACCTGTCATTTTATAATGTGGAGGGAGATCTCTCTTTCTTAGTACATCTCTTCAATGTCTAGTGTTGCAATGTTAGAGTCATCTGCCCGATGGGACACTAGCCCTTGGAGTGGTCCTCAATGAAGGATTCATTATTCAAAAACTGTATGTGTCATCTCCCTTAGGGATTCACAGTTTCTAATTTAAAGGCCCTGAGAAATTTTTTAGTACAGAAACCTGTGTAACTTTCTTTACCCTAAGATTTTCCAAACTTATTTGGTCACAGATCATTTCTCTTTTTGAAAAAATGCACATTGCACATCACATTTGGGAACTGCTGATCTCACATCTTCCCTCTAGGTCTACTCAATAGAGTAGACGTCATGACTGCCTAACATGACCGTATTTGAACTGCAATCATGTTGTCTTTAATTATCCCAATTCTTGGGTGTAGCTTTTTGTGAGTTGAAAGTCCAAAGTTTATTAGGAGATTATGATTTGGTTTTATTACTAGTTACCAACAGATTAATCTATTCCCTGAACTATAAATGGCTATTAAGAGTCCTTCCAATTGACCAGAAGAGGGAAGCAGAGGACCTGCGACTTGGGAACAAACCTAAGACAAGGCAGCAACAATCCAGGAGTCCGTCCTCGAGGATCATCTCCCAAACAGAGTGATCCATTCCCATTTCAGCCACGTCATTGGCAGAACATGTGTCCCACTGTTGGAGGCCATCACCTTGCACCTTGATGCATTTCTCAGAGTTTCCATAGGGAATAGGTTTCCTTAAAGTTGGGGAGCACCAGGAGATCCATCAGGCAGAGACTGATTGAGACAGCAGAAAACAGGGAGGCACCGCCAGGGAAAGAGCAGACCAGGAGGTCACAGCAACGATTCTCGGGCCCTAGGTCCTCCTCACAGCTGTGTGTTTTCTCCCTCTGATCCCTATGAGCAGCCACTGCTCAGCTGGGCTCAGATCAGAGGAGTCACCTGCCAAGGCATCAGCCACAGTGGTCTTTCTTGGAATGGCACATCTATCACCACCTGTGCTGCTTGCTTTGGATGACATGGTACGCTTTTGGGGTAGTGCTGGGCTTGGGCCCATGGTTCTGAAAACCAAATCCCTTCTTGCCAGAGCCATGCCCTTGCCCATGGGATCCACAAGGAAGATATCATGCTCAGAGGACAGGGCCAGCCAAGTGCATGCATTTTATTAGGGTATTTAGGCCTCAAACACTACTCTAGGCCGTTGAGAAGCCAGGAGTAACCAACAAAAGATTCTTCTTGCCTAATTTAAAGGCAAAATTCAATATTAAAAGTAGGCCAAGTGATCTCCTTGGCACATTTTCCCCTCAGTTTATACTTCTTTGGTTTGTACCTCTTTGGTTTGTACCTCTTTTTTTTTGGTTTGTACAAACCTCTTTGGTTTGTACCTTTTTTTGTACCTCTTCTATATTTTAACTTTTTTTTTTTTTAACAAGGTCATCATTTAAGGTCTGAATTCATTTTCACCACATGGTATTGTACATGGTTATCTGTTGAAACAGATTTCTTTTTAACAGATCTTAGTTTAAAAAACTCATATATACTGTGAGTTCTGTATAAACTGCTGGACAGTAAGTTAGCTCCTTTGTTTTGACTTATAAGCCTCAACTTCACTGCAGAATAAAGAATGTAGGCCGAAGAAAGCACAATCGGTCACTCGTATAGAACAGTACTGTTTCTATATATTTTAGCTTTCTGATGGCAAGAAAAGATGAATCCAAGGAAAAGCATGTCAAGGAAAGGAGATCAAAACAAGTTTCTCCTAAAGTTCTGAAACAGAGTTAGCATAAGCCACTTACTACAAGCCTTCCTAGCACAACAGGGGTACCAAAGAAAAATTCCTAAGACGTGTACACTCGAGAGAAGGATGGGGCCAATAAAATACCTATGAACTTGACTCATCCTCATTACCCTTTTTATCACTCTCTTCCTTGGATGTGTGGGTGGGAATTAATGGGGGGAGGAGTGAGGTAAGGAGAATGGAGTGGGGAACATAAAGGAGACTATTTTCTTACTCCCCCTTCTTTCTCCTCCCACCTGCTTCCTCCTTACCTTCTGTCTACCCTATTCCCAGCTGTCAGAGCCCCTAATTACAAACTTGAGTGTCCTGTGTTGAATGTCAGCACCCATGCTCTGTTCTCTCTTGCACTTTCTGCTTCCTGCCTCTTAGTGGTTCTGTAAGAATGAGAGAGGGGTTTTGGTGTTACTCGATGGTGTTACCTCTCTTCTCCCCCGACCCAGGGAACCCAGGAATACCTGAGCTCTGCCCTTTCAGAGTTCCTTCTTGCCATTAGATTCCCAAGGGAGTTCTCTGCAAAGCAAGGAACAGCAGCAAATGAGAATCAATAGCTGAGCCAGCACCTGATAATTCTCAATGCAGAGTTTTCTGGTAAAAGATGAGCTTGAGTTCGTGGCTTAAGCCTCAAAGTCTATGTGGGGTCTTTTACTTTTCTTCAAATCAAAATCTTAGGCATATTTGTAGATAGAGAGCTCCAGGCCCAGAGAGGAGTGCTAAATTCACTTATCTTCCTAGCAACATGTTGAGGAAGAGGTAAGAGATCTCATGGCTGCATATTAAAGACAGATAGGAAGTAGAAAGTACAAAAGAACAGGGTGTGGGTACTGATGGGTCAAAATAGTGACCCTCCCCCATCAAAACCTTGGATGGAAAATCAGTTTACAGATATTCTTGCCTTGAGTTGGAGGAACTGGGGAGAGCTACAGAGGGTGTGAACAGAGGCAGAATTTTCCTCATGCATAGAGAGGAAATTTCCTGTACAGATTTTAACATCTGAAAAGAAGTCATTGTAGGTTTTTGACTCCTAGGAAAAAGGCCAACATTTACTGAATATCTGTTATGCCCTACCTTGTGCTAGGCAGTTTTCCTCAGGTTATCTGTTGGGCTTCTTTAGTTGCAAGTAACAAAAACAATTCTGATCTATTTTTTGAAGCTGAAGCGGAAATCATTAAGAATTTTTCTGTAATTTTTTTTGTCCTTAGAGTATATACTATGAGAGATACACAGTCAAATTACTGTCTTAAAGCCACATCAGATGATTCATAAAATTGCTAGTCAGAATGGGCAATCAGGCTCAGATATTCTGTAGTCAAAATCAATTTGTAAATCAAATTATCCCATCTTAGTCTAGGAGAAGACTACTCAAGTCAGTTCCTGAGGCCTTTGAAATAACTTTAATAACTTCTCTGCTACCTGGATGACAAGATATTCTATGCCCAGTTTGTACATTTCCCTTCTCAAGCCCGGAATCAGACGTTCTCTAAGGAGCTCTGGTTCATTTTAATGGGAAATGGTATTTATAGGCTATAATCTGGGGTACTAGTGGTCTCATTGTTAGTGGATTGGTCTTTGTTTCTATGTCTTTTCAACGGATAGATGTAGTATACATATTTATGTAACATATGTTCTATTGTATATAGTATATATTATATAATTATAACATATTTATATTAAAATTAATATCAATTATAAATAATTATTCATTAAAATAAATTATGGGCTGATACTGAGAGTTTCATTTGAATTCAGGACTACAGAGTTTTTATTTAGCCTTATTCATCTTACATCCATATTCCCTTTCTCCCATATCAGAAATTTCAGTTCTCAAGGATACATATTATGGACTGAATTGTGTCCCTCCCAAATTGATATGTTGAAGCCTTAACCCCAATGAGACTGTATTTGGAGAAAGGGCCTTTAGGGAGGTAATTAAGGTTAAATGAGGTCATAAGAGTGACACCTGTAAGAAGAGTAAGAGATACAGAGAGCTCTTTCTCTGCCTGTGCTCAGAGGAAAAACCATGGACACGCAAGATGACAGCTGTCTACAAGTCAGAAAGAGAGACCTCGCCAGAACCCACCCTAAATGGCACCTTGATTTTGGACTACTAGCCTCTAGAACCTTGAGAAAATAACTTTCCGTTAAGCCACCCAGTCGGTGGTATTTGTTATGGCCGTCTTAGGAAACTAATGCAGTACCGTAATTACTCATTTGCTTTATCCCAAAATGCACACACAATAACACCATTGCTGCCGCTAATAATATGATTACTGTAAATAGTTTAAAATTTTTTATGTAATGTTTTGTTCTTAGATTATATATTATTAGAGATAAACAGTTAAATTCCTATGTCTTAAAGTCACTTTGACTAGTTTCTTTCCATGTGGTTATGCCACCATTTAGATCCAAGTTAGGATTGTTTCCTTTCACTTTTCATTTTTAGAGATAGCTTTTTAATTTTTTTTTTTTTTGCGGTACGCGGGCCTCTCACTGTTGTGGCCTCTCCCATTGCGGAGCACAGGCTCCGGACGCGCAGGCTCAGCGGCCATGGCTCATGGGCCCAGCCGCTCCACGGCACGTGGGATCTTCCCAGACCGGGGCACGAACCCATGTCCCCTGCATCAGCAGGCAGACTCTCAACCACTGCACCACCAGGGAAGCCCCTTACTTTGACTTATTTAATGCTTTTTGACATGAATCCTTTTTGTCTGAAATAAGTCACCCCTGCTTTCTTTCTGTTTGTCTGAAGAGAGAATCTGAGAACCTCTGATGGCTCCAGGACCCCCTTTCCTGATGTACAAAAAGAGGTAAAAACAACACCCTGTGGACCAGCTGAACTCCAAGGGAAATTAATGCACTGTATGTTTCAAATGCTCATTGTGCAGGAAAAAAAGAGGATATATTGGTGACTCCTCCAGGATGCTGAAATTGCAATTTTTCTAGGGCCAGAAATTGCATATCTGTCAGCCAACTTAGAAATCTCCTACAATGTCCAAACATCAAGACTGTTCCCCAAGTGGGTGCACTTGGGATTCACCCTGGACTGTGTAAGTGACCCTCTTGGGAAGCTGTCCCTGGTGCCAACTGTGATATGAGATAACTGGACAGGTTCCTAACATAGCTGAGGGAGCAGGGTGAGGGGTAAGGTGTAGGAAGACCTGGCTCCTGGGTGTCCAGGCAAGAAGTTCTGTTTCCCTCAGGCCCACTTGCTTCATTTGATTGGCAGAGATTTGTGACATCCTCATCCATTCCCACTTAATCCTAGTCCTGGAACTGAGGTATGGGAGTGCAAGATACTTGAGACAGGTCATGATGCTCTTAAAATGGGGCAGAGCCTTGAGAAGTCATCATTGCCATGAAACAAAACCCAAAACAACATTCAGGTTTGGCTTCACAGCACCCGGATATGGTGGCAAAATAAGAAGCAAGCAATAATGCAGTAGCAGAACCCTGGCTGAATGGCAGGAGCCCTGTGTGTGATGCCCTGTCAGTGTTACTGGCTTGCCATGTTCACTTTTCTTCATGTGAAAACTGGGCATGGGCAAAGCGGGGAGCCCCTCACTTCTCAAGAGCTTTCTGCAAACGGGTGAGAAAAATGTGCTAGTCTGTGAAGTGCTGAGAGCTCTTTGGAAGAAAAATGTAGTTTTTTTATAAAAGACAGAAACAGTACAGCTGAGCTGTAGTGGAAACTGGGATTGGCCACCAGGTGCCCCTTCCATTTCAATGCTGTTGGCTGGTGACCTTCAGCTGCCCCCCTGCAGAGAGCCTCCCCACCCAGGTTAGCCCTTGCGTCCAGGTGGCCCACATCCAGTGACTGGTCAGTAGTGCGTATAAAACTCTTGTCACTTTGCTCCAACTCAGGAAACCCTGAAGGTCAGTCTGGGTCTGAAACTCCCGGGGAGTCTTCTGAGGCCTTCCCTGTGATGACTCAGCCAGACGGCTTTTAGGTGAAGCCCACCTACAACATGAGCTATGTAGAGCAGTGGGAATGATTTACTTCTTCTGTGTTCTCTCTCCAGAAATTGAAGCACATCCTCAATACAGGCATACCTCACTTGAAGGAAAAACCATTTTTTAAGATGTGGATTTTTTTTTTTTAAAGAGTTAACTTGGAGGGAAATTTTAACAATAGCTACCATCATTAATTTAGCACTTAATATGCATCAGATCCTTCTAAGTGCTTTACCTCCATTAGCTCATTTGATTTTCGGAACAGTCTTCTGAGGTAGAGACTACTATTAGCTTCATTTTATAGCTGTGGGAAACTAAGCTTGGAAAGTTTCAGTAATTTGCCCAAGTCCACATCTAGGAAGTGGCTGGGTAAGATCTGAAACTCAATTCTGACTGACTCCAAAAAACTGGCAAATGAACAACCACACAATACCACATCTTGGAACTACGCTACAGCATGCTTCCCTGTAATTCCTGTGAACAATGAATTCTTTTGTAGCACTGAGAGAAGAATTGGATTTGGAAAAAAAGGAGGGTGAATATATTTTCTAGGAAAAAAAAAGGGATACTAGGTACTGCATAAATATTAAACCCTTCCTCTTGGTCTATTTTCTTCCATGTCCATGAAAAGAACTGGAAATAGAATAAGAAGCATTTTCCCAATATTCAAATACATCAGGAATTTATAAAATATTCAAGACAGTAGCGTCCACAGAACAGTGCATCTTGAAAATAGGCCTTATCTGTTGCCCAAGAGGTAGGGGGTTATTTACAACTTCCGTGACCTCTGTGGTTTCCGCAGACAGTGTTAAGCAAAATAACTTTTAGCTCATTTTTAAACCTCTTCAAAAGAGAGTTTATCCTATCAAGGCTGTCTTCAGTGTTTCCATCCCTCCTGCCTGAGCCCTGCGTGTGTTCCTCCATCCTAAACGTGCCCACCTTGGACTGTGCCCTTGGAAGCCCTGCTTGCTTCAGCAGCTGTTTTATCCCCTGAAGAGATCCAGCTCCCAGCCTTCAGCGAGCAGAGGCGAATTTGCCTGCATTTCCACAAGGGCACTAAGACCCCCCCTCCCCGAGCCCACCCCCACCCCACCGCCACCCCATACCAAGCACCACGGGATCAAGGGTCAAGTTAGCACCTCGCTCTTTCTTTTTTTCTTTTTTCCTCTTGGTCACACAATGCAGCTTGTGGGATCGACCAGGGATCGAACCCCTCGGCAGTGAAAGTGTGGAATCCTAACCACTGGGCCCCCAGGGAATTCCCAGCATCTCTCTTTATTAATTCCTTTCCATCCTCGCTGGGAATTTAAGTAACACACAAAGCACTAGTTGGGCAGCATTCCAAAGAGTTTTCAACCACTTTTAAGCCCTCATGCGCCCCGTCAGACACCGCAGGCCAGATCCCGGTCTCAGGCACATCATTCGCGTCTGCCTGAACAGCACCAAACTCTCTCAGGCCGGAGGCCTCATTCTTAGATCACCCAAGCTGGTCCTGGACCCGAGTTCATCTCCTCGTCCAACACCGCGAGCTCCGTGCCTGAGCCATGCTTTCCTCTGCGTAAGCTCACAGCCCCTGGCCACGCCCTGGCGCCCTCCAGGTGCCGCCCGAGTGGTTTGAGCAGCCTGCTTTGTCTGATCTTTCTATTTGTCCAGCCCCACCGGGAACGACGTGCTGGCTGCTGTGTTATGCTAACAAAGGATGCTCAGCAGGGGTCACGGGGCCACAGGAGACACTGAGCCAGGAACTGGCTGCGGGGGATGATGAGTGCTGGCTTAGCTTTAGAGAGCTTTCTGGGTGAAGCTGTTGACTGGAGACCTTCAGGTCGTCGTGATTCAGTGTTATAATAGTGGCAGTGCTCACTTATATCAAGGATTGATTGTGTGCCTGGAAGCCTCCTGAGTGTTTCACCTACATGACGGCACTTAATCTTCCCAAGAATACTGTGAAATAGGACCAATAATATCCTCGTTTTATGGATGAAGAAACAAGTTTAGAGAGGTATCTTGCCCAAGGTCACAGAGAGGGGCTGAGCCAGGATTCACACTGGTCTGTCTGGCTGTAGTGTCCATCCTGGACCCACGGCTGTGCTGCGGATGCTGTGTTGGTGGCCCATGGGCTGGGTTGTGTTTAGCCTGCCAGTATTTTGAAAGACATTTAAAATGTGAGCCAATATTTTAAATGCAAGAGATTTCACTTATAAACACATTCAAAATTCTACCATCTTTTAAAAATGGGTCTGTCTGGCAACATTGGGCCCTCAGTCCAAAGGCTCCCATCTATTGGAGATGAGTATTAGCTGCCCGGTTAGATGGGGCCTGTGCTCCCAGTTTCCACAGAACCTAGTCCAGCAGGCCGGTTCTGTTCACCTACCTGTGCGACTCCCATGTGCTCCTGAATTGCCCAGTCCTGTTACACAGCCCTTATTCCATGGTTTGGGGGCGGTAGGTTTATGCCTGACGTTGTACTGCCTTGGAAACAGAATTTGGGGCTAACACTCCTGTCCTCGATGAGGAGCAGAGAACACAGATGGAGGCTGGGGATGGTTCGGAGCAACATGGCGGGTTATTAGTTTAGGGTTGGTTTCAGTCCGTTCATCTCCAAGGCAGGTGGCAGGATGAAGGGGTGGCATGGAAAATGCTGGAAAGTGACTGTGGACCTGAAATTTACTCCAGGTTTTCCCACAGGCTAGTTGTGTGAGCCAGGTTGAGTCACTTTTCTCTGCACCTATAAAAGGAAGAGATTGAAGTTGATAAGTTGTAAGACAGGTGTCAGCTCTGAAACTCTTCTCTGCTACTGCTTGTAAGTCAGATTTTCACATGAGAGGACAGACTTCGGGAGCATCTATTTATTTATTTATTTATTTATGGCTGCGTTGGGTCTTCGTTGCCGTGCGCGGGCTTTCTCTAGTTGTGGCGAGTGGGGGCTACTCTTGGTTGCGGTGCGCGGGCTTCTCATCGCAGAGGCTTCTCCTTGTTGTGGAGCATGGGATCTAGGACCGCGGGCTCAGTAGTTGTGGCTCATGGGCTTAGCTGCTGCACGGCATGTGGGATCTTCCCAGACCGGGGCTCGAACCCGTGTCCCTTGCATTGGCAGGCGGATTCTTAACCACTGCGCTACCAGGGAAGCCCCGGGAGCATCTCTTAAGGAGGGGGACACGTCTTTGTAAACTGCCTTCAGTGGGTGCAGATGAACGGGTAAGCAGCAAACGACTCTGGCTGGCTTAGCTTCAGAGCCGCGGAGAGGCCACAGACCCGGCCCAGTGAAAAAAGGTGTGGCCTGAGTCACTGGAACCTTTTGGATATCAGAGCTTTCCTTTATGTTAGTTCAGGGGTCAGGTTGGGGCTTGGTTCTTTATTTAGAACACCATGATAATAATCACTGAAAACAGTCCTTGCCAGAACAAATATCTCACCCCAAACAATATCACTGGGAACTATATTAGATGGAATTGCACATTCTTTCAGTGCATTCAGAGGAACTCACAGGACCTGTATCATTTTCTACTCTCTCTCTCTTTTAAAGGACACACCGTATCACAACAAAGTAAACCTATTTCTCAAATTAGAGTAGCCACGAAAATAAATAGTTATGTAACAGATTGCACTAAAAGAAAGAAAGATACGTCAAGAGATCAGGCATGGTCCAAGAAAAACCCTCATAATACATTTTTTTTACGTGCTTTTTTGCACTTCTGGGGTCTTGTAATTCCTTCTGGCCTGTCAGCATCTCTCAGTATGTTTCACTGGCTTCTCAGAGTTAACCCTATTTTCTCTCTGGCAAAGGTGGTATGTACAACCTGAAATTCAGTTGCTTGTCTGAAAACTTGATCTCAGGTATGACTTCCCAGTGCCCCCCAAGCTTCGGCAGGTTTGAGGGTAGACGTGGGGGTGGGCACCTATAAGAAATAAGTGCCCTCTTCTGCGAGCCAGATACCAATTAAGGCTCTGTGAGGCCTCTATGAAGAGGTGAACTTGACTGAGACTGCACCTACTGGCTTGACTTTATAGAAGCTTGCCTCTATATCCAGGGCCCGCTGACTTTCAAGCTTGTGCTAGAGCACATCACTTATTAGAATGGAATTTTAATTCCATAAGTCTAAGGTATGGATGGAGAGAGAGTCTGTGTTTCTAACAGCTTCCCACGTGATGCTGATGCTGCTGGTCAATGGACTGCATTTTGAGTCGCAGGGTCCTACACTAGTGGTTCTCAGAGTGTGCTACCAGGGCCAGCAGCGTCAGCATCACGTGGGAACTTGTTAGAAATGCACCTTCTTAGGCCCCACCCCAGATCTCCTGAATCAGGGACTCTGGATATGTGACCCAGCAATCTGTATTTTAACAAATCCTCTAGGTTATTCTGGTGCATGCTAGAGTCTGAAAAACCACTGTCTATACCGCTGTTATGGGTTGAATTATATACCAAAGATATATTGAAGTCCTAATCTCTAGTACCTGTGAAGGTGACCTTATTCAGAAATAGGGTCTTGGTAGATTCAATCAAGTTAAGATGAAGTCATTAGCATGAGCCCTGATTCAACATGATAGGTGTCCTAGTAAGAAGATGACCATATGAAGACACAGATGCGCAGGGAGAAGATGGCCACGTGATGAGGGTGGCAGAGATTGGAGTGATGGATCTATAATTCAGAGAATGCCGAGGATGGCCAGAAAAAAACAGAAGCTATAAGAGGCAAAGAAGTATTCTTGCCTACATGTTTTAGAGGGAGCATGGCACTGCCAACACCTTGATCTTGAACTTCTATCCTTCCCAACTGTGAGACAATAAATGTCTGTTATTTTAAGCCACCCAGTTTGCAGTACCTTTTTATGGCAGCCCAAGGAAACTCAAACAACCATGAAAAGCTTTCCCTGCTCTGATAGAATGTCCCTGTGTTGACAGGGCCCAGATGCAAGATTTTGACTGACGGGTAGCAGGATACAGGGAAAGAAGTGGAAGAAGGTAAAAAGGAAACAGGAAGCAGTGATAATGTGTGGTCTGAGGTATGTATGAGTTTAATGGTTTTTTAAAAATACTTGTAAGTTAATTTAACAAACATTATTGAGTCCTTACTAAGTGCCAAGATCAGTTTGAGGCCCTGGGGATACGACAGTGCTCAAGACAAGATCCTTTTCCTCAAGAAGCTTCATTAGAAAACAGGCACTACCCATTCAAGGGTAGTTGCTACTCTGGGGAGAAGTACAGAGGACTATGGGAGTGGGGCAGCCATAGACAGTTTTGCAGGTTGTATATTATGCAGCATGTCTCTGACGTCAGTGGTCTTCCTTAGGGTCCTGTGGTGCACAATTGCTCAACTGAACATGGTTACACCATTGGGAAGATATAAGAAGAACATTTACTTCATTCTTGAGGGGGAAGAAAAGCTTTCCAAGGGAAGTAGGACCTAAACTGAGACCCGAGGAGTGAGCGGAAATTAGTCAGGTGAAGGAGGCTGAGAATGGGGAATTAGAAAGGAAAGTGTTTAGAAAAAGAAAAGAGCATATACCAGACTGAAGGATGTCCAGAGCATCTATGAGGTGTGCATCCAATCAAAGACTCTGTAGAAAAGAAGTTAACTATTAATTAAGAGGATCATCCTTTCATTAGAGCCTAGAGTCCTCCAGTTAAGTCCCATTTTGTAGCAAGACTTTCTTTCTTTGGTTACTCAACTATCCCCCAGAGTAATTAAGGCTTGTAAGTCCTAGTCATAAAACTGATGCAATTTGCTTCAGTGGTGGCGTCTATTGGGATAAAATAGGGTAGGATAGGATAGGATAAGATAGACTAGAATAGGTGTCAGTGCTGTGTTTAAAGTGTTTTTGTGTGATAGACTAAAAAACTGTAATCTCAACTTTCTTCTCTGGCCAGGGGTCCTCTCCTTTTCCTCCCTAATGAGGGTCAGGAACTTGGGAGACCATATTAAAGCTGGCTTGTGTTTTTAATGTATTCTCTTGGAAACCTGAGACTGTGCAAAGTCCATTCACATAGAGAGGAAGAACTAGCTCAAGTTCTACCCTTGGAACTAGAAAACTAGTCTTCCCTTTGGTGCTAAGTGTGAACTTCTAACTGCGTGGCCCAAGCTGAGGGCTTGACACAAGCTTGGACGAGGCAGCCACAGCTCGCTGGGGGTGGCCATGAGCCCATGGCCAGCTGGCCAGGCTGCTCCTAGTGACACAGGTTCTCCAGAGTGTGCTCAGTGCTTTTGCAGCAGCACACAATAGTGTTCAAGTGAGAGCAGGCTACACTGAGCATTAGGGTTGCAGACTGGGCATAGGGGTGAAGGGGAGGGTGGGGTACCAGGGGAGGCCCAGAGGGCAGCATACAGGTGGAGAGCAAAGGAGTAGGTCACAGTCCCACACCTCACCTAGAGGGGTAAGCTAGTGTTGTTTGCTTATTTCTAAGCTTCAGATTCTTTTAGGACCAACTGATGACATTCCCCCCTAACATCAGAAATGCCAGGGGTGGAAGAAACCTAAGGGTCGTTATGTGCAAGAACCCTCAACTCCTGCCCTCCACCTCCTCCAGAGCTTTCCTGCCCTGCAGCCCACCAACACCTAGGCACATGGGACACAGTTACCCCTTGACTCAACAACACAGCTCTGTCAGCTAGAGCTTTCCCTTTGAACTGAGTGAAAACTGATCTTTCTGTAGCTTTCTTCCATCTGTTGTCCTTTCCTTGGAGAATGTTGGCTTTTGTTTTTTCTTTGCTCCACCACAACCTTGCTAGGTGACCTTGAGCAACTCACCTTGTCTTTCTGGGCCCGTACATTCTCTGCCTGTCTGATGGGATTTCTGGCAAGATCAAATAAAATGATTATATGAAAGCACTTTGAACAAGTAGATTATCCCTAGAACATAACAAGTCCTGGTGGTTATTGGTGTGTTTGGCATTACCATGTTTTGGCTCTCTGTGACCGTGACCTCTCTGGGATCTACCAGCTGACTCTGAGAAGAACAGCTTACATTCAGTGCCCAGCAGTCCCTGAGTGAGTCCCTCATTGGTCTGAGCTCTCCAAAATGAAGGAAATGAAAACAACTTGAGGAATCTGAAGCATTTTGGACCATATCCCAAAACATAGCACTAACAAATAATGTACATCCAAGTTTTCTCAAAGGATGGGATCTTGTCCAGGTATCCCATCAAGCACTATGCCCTGGTGTATCCAAGAGCTCTTTAACAGTGGTGTTTACACATCCCAAACCAGCCATTGAAGCCACTTGAACTTCAGGTGGTACCTGCTTCATTGCGGCAATAGCATCTTCTGAACCATTGGTACTTGTGTCATTTCCCACTCATTGTCCCTGGGCCAATGATGCTGAGACAATGGAAACCATAAGAAAGTCCCACTGGTCCCAGTTAAGAATCCCCTTCCCTCTAACCAAAGGATCAGGGCCCACAACTACCTGCCAAGTTTCTACCCATCTGTAAAGAAATGATTGTAAAGGCAGTAAGTATTTTAATGAGTACAGATTCCTCAGTCTGGAAGTGTGTGATGCCTAGCCATGGACTGACTTCCATCATTCAATATTTGTTGAATGCCTTCTGCACTCCAGGCCCTGTGTGACATGCTAGGAAACAAGGATACATAAGCACAGCCCCTGCCCTCAGGAAGCTTTCACTGGGGAGCGTCTCTGACATCTGAACCATAAGTGCTTTGAAGGGCTGTAGGTGCTGTGACAGACTGAAGTGTAGGATACAATGGGGGACATAGGGAGGAAGGGATCTGTGCTGTCTGAACAGGGTAGGGTGGGGTAGGGTGAATCAGAGAAATGGTTATATAAAAGTGATATTCAAAGTTGAGTCTTGAAAGAATGGGTACTCAGTGTATGGTTAGGGACCTGAGGCAGTTAACCATTTATCTGAGGTGTAATCTCTAGTCACACATCAAGGCTGGCAGTCCATTGGATGCAATCTGATTTCTCCATTGCCTGGCTGAGGAGTAGAACCAAGACCTCAGCTCTGTGACGTTCAGTGTCAGCTGCCACCTTCTCAGTTGGAGGTTATTTTCTTTGTGCTCTCATGTCACTTTCTGAATTCCACTCTTACAGGACTTGCCCAGTGTAGTAACTGCATATGTGTCTGTATCCCCACTTCTCCAATTAGGCTGTGACTGTCTTGAGAGAAGAGTCTAGGTTTCTCTTGACTTTGTTTCCCCTTCATTAAACAAACATTTATTGGGTCCTACTAGTACCAAGCCCTGTGATAATACTGAAGATACAGTATCGAATAAGACAGACATGGTTTCTGTCCTCATGGAATTCCCATTCTAGCAGGGAAGATGGTCATTGGACAAATAATCAATTACAAGTGTGATCAGAGCTTTGAAAGGAGAAGCCCAGAGTGGTGTCACAGGGTAAAACAAAGGTCCTGATCTAGTCTGGGGATCCCAGGAAGGTGCCCCCAAAGGATGTTTAAGCGGGAAGACACTTGTCATCAACTCTTGCCTGACTGGTTTTACCCCTTGCTGCCATGCTCTCGTGCTACCCGCTAGTTCCAAATTCTACAAAACCCCCATATTTATCTTTCCCTTCTCTGCCTGTCCCCTCCTCCTTCCCCTCCCCTTTCTTCTTCTTCTTCTTCTCCTTCTTTTTATCATCCTCCTCCTCCTTCTTCCTCTTCTTCTTCTTCATAAAACACCAAGATTTGTCTGAGCAAATTGTCATCCAGGAAGCAACCACATTTCCCAGCCTCCCTTGCAGCTAGGAGGGACATATAACTACATTCTTGCTACTGGAATGTGAGTGGAAGTGATGTGAACAATGTCAGTACAACATTCTGTATAGAGAAAAGGGCTTGTACTCCACTCTCCATTTCCCACTGTGTGGGGAAGGACAGCCACTGCAATGGCCACCTTAAACCAAAGATGGGAGCCACTGCTGAGGATGGAAGAGCTGCCCCCATGCCTGTATCCCTGGATGACCTTAGGGAACAGTGCTATGTATCTGCTCTAAAACTCTCGCCTATCTGTGGACTTCCCAACAGGGAGAATTAAACTTCTGTCTTGATTAAGCCACTGTATTTTGTGTCTCTTTTCAGGGAACTTAAACCTGTAACCTAACTTACATATCCAGGGTGATGTCTTTAGCTTAGCTCAGGACCACAAAGGCATTTACCCAACTTGTCATTATCTGTGAATAGTTATAGCATGAGGTTTCTCTTGAACGATTTTCCAGTTTAAACATATCATGATCCCCATCTGGATGTCATTTCTTTTAGCTCTTCCTCCCTCTTTGCTCACTTGCTCCTTCTTTCATCGATCAGGTGCTCTAAATATTTGAAGGAGAATGGAAGTCATACAGTCATAGGTTTTTGTGCCAGGTCACAATGCCTTGGGGAGAATAGACTAGGAGAGAAAAGGGATGTGAATGAGGTTCTGAGATGAAGATGAAAGCCTTAATTACTTGCAACTTGGCTATTCACAGCTCTTCATTAATGAGAATGTTTCTACCACATCTTCAGGAAGAAGAGAACTGCAACCAAATAAGCTGTTATGAGAGATTCATTCAAAAAATGAATTTCCTAGGCTTTTGCTAGACTTTCAACCCAATCGGCTATTCTCCCACAGTGGCAGCCACAGCCCAGTGGGAGATGGGATGGGAATTTGTCATAATGGCTCTGAGGCTGTCCTTTCAACCCTGCTTTATTCCTGCTTTGTCAAAGTGGACACTTTCATATTATGGGGAAAACGGCTATAACATCCATTTTAAGGAACTTATGCTTAAGAAATAGTCTACAAATATACAAAGCTACATGTATAAGGATGTTCACTTTGGTGTTGTTTTCATTAGTGAAACATTGAAAACAATCTAATGTGCATCAATAGGAAGAAACTTAAATTTAAGAGTATGGTTTATCTTATAAAGAAAACAAAGGCAGCTACTTCAAAGGAGATAGGTCTGTATGGGCTGACCTGCAAAAATGTGCATGATATATTGTTAGCAAAATGATTTTTTTAAATAAAAACAAACAATGTTTATGTATATATTTTCATATGCCTAGAAAAATAGTCTGGAAGGACACACATAAAATTATTAATGATGGTTACCTCTGGGGAGTAGAATCAGGGGAGATGGGGGTAGATTTTCATATTTTACTCTGTATGATTCTATAGTGTTTCAATGTTTTTATAATAGTAGAAATTCACTGTGAGGCAGGGATCAAACTTATCCTGCTTATTGCCCTTTCATGGACAGAGTATGGAGTGGTCAACAATGACAACAATATTATTATTATGTAGGTTACGTAGCACTTACAATATAGTAGGCACCATCCTTTGAACTTTATATATTTTAATATATCTAATTTTCATAATTATGCTATGAGATAAGTACTGTTATCATCTCCGTTTTACAGATAAGGAGACAGAAGCACAGAGAGGTAAGCAAGCTGTCCAAGGTAACCAAGTGACGGAGCTGGGATTGAATCCAGGCAGCGCGGCTCCAGAGATTGCTCTTAACCACTCTATGTTATGTTGATTAGTTGATGGAATGAATGCAAGAATGTTAAATTTTTTTTTAATGTATTTTGGCTAAGTCTCCAATAAGTAGAAGAATCAATGAACTGGTAAAGTTCATTCCCAGAGCATTATGCTTAATCAAGGTTCTACCATTTATCTTTCATTGCAAGGTAATGGGCTGTTTATACTCAGAGCCTTCCAAAGGCTGAGAAGACACGGATGTTAACAGTGGTTGATGAGTGACTGGGAAAGGCTGAACATTTTGATTTAAAGTAAGTAACAGAATTAATCGCTAGCAAATTAACGGGCTTCATCTGTCATTTCTCTGCTCCTCAGTCTTCTGCCTTCCACCCAGAACAATAACAAGGGCACTGTGAGCACAAGCACGACTGGCCGGCTTTTCCTTTCTAAGCCCCCTGGGTTTGCAGCTTGTGCTTACATCTGGGGACCTGGAAATATAGGAGAGAATTCTGTACTCCAGAAGCATCTCTATGTCCTTAAGGGACCAATAGGACCCCCACCCCCACTCAGGGAAAAAGGCTAAAGCATAGATTGTGAGTTCTTGGAGTGGAGGAGCTAGATTTCATCACATTTGTGATGGTCATCTCACATGTGAGGGCCTGGCACATAGTACGTGCTTTACGCAGGACAGGTTATTGACACTCTTTGGTCAGGAGAAATTTTGATGGTACAGAGGAAGTTCTACGAAAAATAATAAACATTCTTTGATTGAAATAGTGTTTTCTAAATCTGAAAATAACGTTCATTCAGCAAACAGGTACTGAGCACGTACTCTGTGCAAAGCATGTTGGTAGATATAGGTGGATACAAGAGTCCCAGTCAAGGAAAAACACTCTCTCTCTCTCTCTCTCTCTCTCTCTCCTGCTCTCTCATCTTAAAGATTACTCAGAAGTAATGTTGTGGACATATGAAATGTGTAAACAGAATGTTTGTAGTACGTGCAGAACAATTAAAATTAGTTCTTCAGGACAGTTGAATGTCGTTTCCTGTCAGAGTGGAGGTTGGTTTATCTGTGCACAGTTGAGTTGAAGGTTTGTTTGCAGATAAGCACTCTTCCATGGAGAGTCAGAAGAAAATCCAACAGAAAGACGTGTCAACCTGTCTGATGGGACTAATGACCTATTAGAGGGAGGGGGGAAGGAAAGGAGATCTTAAATTAACAATTGTGCTAACTATTGATCTTTAATGGCCTTATAGAAAGGGCATAGAGCCCTATGTAACTGAGACACAGAACTGCGATGGAGTTAGGTACTCGGACAAAATGTGTGCCCCTCCCACTTCTGTCTTCCTCAGAAAGGATCTGCGCAAGTGCTGAAATTCTGAGCTGCCGCAAAACAGGACATCACAATTCTCAGATTGCTTCCAGTCAGAATATTAACACCTGATTGACTATTTTTCATGAATCTTTTAATCTTTGGGAAGACAGCATAGTGTAGGGGAGGCCTTGCTGTCAGACTGCCAGTGTTCAAAATTCATCAGCTGTGTAACCCTGGACCAGGAAACCTTATGTAGACAGTAATATATTCAAAGGGCACTGCTAAGATTAAATGAGATGATATATGTAAAATATGTGGCACACCATGAATCCTCAATAACTGCTAGCTGTTATCATGTTCCATAGAAAAAATAACAAGTAATGTGTGCAGAACCTTAGTTTACAAAGTGTTTCACATAAACGTTCCGGGATGAAGCACTGTCCTTAAACCTCTGGGCTCATACAGATCTGAGTTCAAATTCTGGCTCCCTCCTCACCAACCCTGCACACATGAGCAAGTCGGTTAACCTCTAAGCCTTACTTTCTCTATCTGTAAAATGGGATAATAACAGTACATCAGATGCGTAAGGTAGTCGTGAAGATTAAATTAACTAATTATGTAAGTTGTTTAGCACATACTAAGTGCTAGATAAATGTCAGCAATTATTTATCATCCCATTTCTCCTCCTAATAGCTCTGTTAGGAGGGACCTATGACCCTGTACGTCAGAGTTTTTCATGTGAGCTGGAAGCACCCAGAGCAGGACTGAGTCCACACTCCGTGCAAGTCCAGCACCTGGCTGAAAACATTGTCCGGTGGTGATGTAAGGGAGGTGCTGCAGAAAATGAGTTGGAAGCTTTAAGGAGACACATCTGTACCTGAGGCAGGAATGAAGATTCTAGCCCCAGAGGCCTTAAAGCCAGCAAGGGAGGTCTGGAGGGAGGACTCCATTTGAATCTGGAAGGGTGACACAGTAATCCCTTCACCTCCCTAACTGGACACATTAAAGTAGACCTGCCCTTTCAGTCTTCTCTTTGTTTATCAGGAATAAAGTGTGGGGAGATCAGGATAGGCTCCACATGTGTCCAGAGGGCTCTTAGCCATCCTTAGAGCTCTGCTGAGTGTGCCTTAAGTTAAAGAGAGTACAGGACGTGAACTCAAAGGGGTGGGGTCATCCAGGGCCTCTTGGATAAACCCCTGAGTTGTCACCAGAAGGCTGTGACTCAGCTCTGAGATCTGCTGAATCAGAGACGATTGTCTCGTTGCAGGCACCTGTAGCAATTGCAGCAAGAGACAGGAAGGGACTGAATTCTATTTCTGTTGATCCCGTCCTTCATGTCCCACCACCCCATCCGCTCGCCCACAATTCACTTTCTCTTTCCCCTTCCAGTTACCTCCCAAATCGTTCTTCCTCCACCTTGTATTCTCTCTCCCTAGAGATGCCTACTTGCTTAACTCTGTTTTGGAGTTCTGTGTATGCTTCATCCTCCACTTAGATCTTATGCTGATCTAGAGGAGTGTCCAAGAATGTCTATGCTTAGTGTGTACCTCAGTGTGTGTGTGAATATGTGTATTTGTGTGATTTAGATAAGTAGGTAACCGGGACTTAAACCAAATCATGACACTAAACATAAACATGCTGCTTTGCTAAACTAAGGCAAACCTGAAAGTTAAACTTTCCTTGAACCAAAATGTTTAGAAAAAAATGGCTTGGTTCAACTTAAGACAAGGCAATGGAATTTTTCAAAAATCACTTAATCTTTTAAGAAGATAATATATTTATAAGATGCAAAATTAAATAAATACATATCCATAAATATGTATTTTCTATCCCTGTCTTCCATGTGTCCAATTCCTCTTCACCTTCCCCAACTGGTAACCATGTTAACATTTCCTGTGGATTCCTCCAGAGGTTTTAAGTACTATACAAGTAAATACAAATTTACAATGCAATCTCTTCCTTTCTATACAAATGAGAGCATGCTATGCATTTTACTCTGCCTCTTACTTTTTTTTCCTCACTTTATAATCCATCTTGGAAATCTTTTAATTCATAAGAAGGGCCCTCATTCTCTTTTTACAACTACAGAGTATTCTATTGAATGGATGTATTATCATGATGGGCTTAACCAACCTCTTACTGGTAGACATTTATTTTTATTTATTTATTTACTTATTTTAGTTCATAGATTTTCTTTCTTTTTTTAAAATTTTTTGGCTGCGTTGGGTCTTCGTTGCTGCGTGCGGGCTTTCTCTACTTGCAGTGAGCGGGGGCTGCTCTTCGTTGTGGTGCGCAGGCTTCTCACTGCAGTGGCTTCTCTTGTTGTAGAGCACGGGCTCTAGGCATGCGGGCTTCAGTAGTTGTGGTGTGCAGGCTCAGTAGTTGCAGTGCGTGGGCTCTAGGGCACATGGGCTTCAGTAGTTGTGGCACGTGGGCTTCAGTAGTTGTGGCTCGCGGGCTCTAGAGCACAGGCTCAGTAGTTGTGGTGCACCGGCTTAGTTGATCCACAGCATGTGGGATCTTCCCAGGCCAACCGTGTCCCGGCTCGAACCCGGGTCCCCTGTATTGGCAGGCAGATTCCCAACCACTGTGCCACCAGGGAAGTCCTGGTAGACATTTAACTTGTTGCCAATTTCTTGCAGTAGCAAACAGTATTCCAATGAATTACGAATTTTTTTTTTACTTTTTTTTAAAAAATATATTTTATTTTATTTATTTGGTTGTGCCCTGTCAGTTGCGGCAGACGGGCTCCTTAGTTGTGGCATGCATGTGGGATCTAGCTCCCTGACCAGGGATTGAGCCCAGGTCCCCTGTATTGAGAGCATGGAGTCTTAACCACTGCGCCACCAGGGAAGTCCCTTTATTTTTACATTTTAAAGCACTATTCATTTTATACTTCAAGGTACCATGTCGCCTATTTATTTATTTACTTATTTATGGAGTAAACTTGCTTTACGATGTTGTGTTAGTTTCTGCTGTACAATGAAGTGAATCAGCTATGTGTATACCTATATCCCCTCCCTCTCGGACCTCCCTCCCACCAATTCTGATGGTTATTACTAAATTGCCCACCTGCAGGTGGCACAGACTGACACTTGCAACAGCAGTGTAGGAGAATGTCCATTTCCCCCTCCCCTGCCAACACCGTACATTAATACATCATAATTTTAATACCTAGGGTGGTTTTTTCCTAGCAACAAAGCTTGGTGTTTTCACTGTTTGTTTCATGTTGGCTTGTGGGAAGGGATAGGGTGGCCTGGCTCTGGGCTTGACCAGTGGGGGAGGGGAGGATAGCTGGCACTGTCCCCGGGGAGACAGCCAGGAGCCTTGGCTGGACACAAAGCCACCTCAAGAATCTCACCTGGTTCTTTGCTTTCTCCCTGGCAAGCCCTGCCAGGGAGACTTTTTTTCTTACTAATTTAATAGTGAAAATGGTATTTCATTGTATTTTGAATTTATGTTGCTCTTAATATAAGAGAGGTTGCTATTCATGTATTTAAAAGTTGCTTGTATCTCCTTTATCTGTGAACTGTTTCTTAACATTTTTGCCCAGTTTTTTTTCTGGGTAATTGGGTTTTTTCTTATTGACCTATAGGAGCTCTTAAAATATTAAAGACATTAAACTTTGTCTGTGAAATGAATTATAAACAACTTGCTCCCAGTTTGCCATTTGCCTTTTTACTTTGCTCATTGCCAAGCAATGATTTTTATTTTTATGGAATTTAAGTTTTAAATCTTTTACTTTATGCCATCTAGATTTTATATCACAGTTAGAAGGTCTTTTCTACTCTGAATTTATATAGGAGCTTTCTTTATAGGTTTTATTTTTTACCTTTCTTATTTAATTCATTTGGAATGGATCCTAGTGTAATGCATTTTACAATTTCAGTGAGAATCTGGAAGGTAGGGTAAGGAGGAAGGTCAGAAGGATGTTCCCACGTGGGTTGAAGGCTGGAATCAAACACATTCAGAAGATTCTCATAGCTTTGCCGTGTTCTTCATGTGTCCCTGCCCCTCCAACCACAGTCCTTTGGCTCAGAGGTGAGCATCTGACCCAAGATAGACCAATCAGAGCCCTTCTCCGAAATTTCTGAACTTGGGCCAGAAGAGAATCAAACAAGCAGCCGTAAAAGGTAAACCTTGGGAGTTCCACAGGCCAGACTTCCTTCTACATAAGCTAGCCAGGCAGCAGAGAAGGAATAAAACCAACACAGAGAAAAAGGCAGAGATGATGGAATACTACTCAAGAGTACAAAGGAATGAACTACAGATACACACAACAACATGAATCAGCCTGAGTGAGAGAAGCCAGACAAAAATAAGCACCTACCATATGATTCCATTTATACAAAACCCTTGAAAGTGCAAACGAACCTAGAGTGTCAGAAATCAGATCAGTCATGGCTGGGAAGAGGAGGGTGAGGAGAGGTAGAGTGGGGTGGGAGAGAGGAATTACAAAGAGGTGTAGGGAAAATTGGAGGTGATAGATATGGTCCCTGTCTTGAATGTGGTGATGATTCCGTAGGTGGGTACATATTCCAAAACTTTTCAAATTGTACATTTTAGATATGTACAGTTCATTTTATGTCAATGATACCTCAACTAAGCTGTTTTAAAATAAAGCAGAGATGAGGTGACAAATTAACCTAGAAATAAGTACAAATGAGGAATGTACGTATAGGAGGGAGGGAAAACAAGAGAAAGAACGAATTTAGATGGTATCTACTTCTCTCATTCTAGATGCCTGGCTGCATCTCCAGTTTGGTGTCTTAACCCAAACGTGGATTGTCAGGGTGATATATTTATCACTTTGCCCAAGCTGAGTGTCTATTCTTTGCAGACAGAATGATAGAAACATATTAGCCCTATGATTCCTTGTTTTTCCCTTTTCTTCCTTACCTTTCATACCCAGTTATCACTAAATACAACCAATGCCACCTGTAAGTGCTTGTTCTTTCCCATCCAGACCTGCTGAGAGTCCAGGCTCTCATCATCCTCCAATTAGACTCTTTTCAGGCCTAGCAACTGGGGTTCCTCCATCTTCTACCCTCCATATTGCTTCCAAAGTTGCATATTTAAGGCATAGATCTGATCTTTTCATGCCTCGTCTTAAAACAATACTGTCAACATCTCGTGGCAACACATCTCTCACTGCATCTAGCCACAGCATCCCTCTCCGGAGCATTCCCAGCATCCTCCACTACCCTGGCAGGCATGTAACTCCCACTGCACACCAGGCACACTTGCCCTTGAGTTCTCCTATCCTCTTTGTCCACATGACAAATTTCTAACATATTCAAAGACCAATTCAAACGTTATCTTTTTATAGCTTTTTTGACTCTCTCGGGCTGAATTAATTGCTCCTTCATTTGTGTACCCATAGCTCTTATCATCTCTGTTGTGATTGATGAGTCTGTCTTTCCCACAAGATGATGAACTTCTGAAGAGCAAGAAGTGTGTCTTATTCATCTTTATAAACCCAGAAACTAGCATAATTCACAAAATGTAGCAGATGCTTACTAATGTCTTTTAATTGATGTAAATTGAGGGAGTCAAAATAGACCAATGGTTTTCTCGTCTTTTTGAACACCCCTTAATACCACTCTTTTTAATGTTGGTAATTTAATGTTGCACGGAATCTCAATACATGTACAGAATTGAGATAAAGGTGGAACTGACATGGCTGAAGGAGGGATTAGTGAGTTTGAACCAGAGGCTATTTTCTCATTCTGGTTTTCAGTAGTTTTCTATCTGCATCCATTTATAATATATTTGCTTTTCTGCCACCTTCCTCTATTTCCTCATCTTCTTCACCACCTAAAGAAGACTCCACTCACCCTCTCTGGGAGCACCCATAACTCTCCTGTATCACCAGAGACCCCAGAAGACGACTCCCCTGTATTACCAGGTGCCCCTGCTCATAGCTTTCCAGTGCCGTAAGAAATTCCCAGTTGTCAGGGGGAAAAAAAGAAGGTTTTGGACAAAGAGATCTCCAATCACAAAGACAGATCTTATAAAGAGGCCTCTGGTTATTTGATTAAATTGCTAAGCTAGTTTCCAAAAAGTTAGATGAAAGAATCAGCATATCTCCAAAGTGCCGAGGAGTCTGGGAGTTAAGCCACTGCTGTTGGGTTCTTCTCCTATTAATCCTTCCTGCATGCAGAGTCTTAATTTAAAATTTTGAGTCTGTGGTCTTTTATTTCCAGAATTCCACTTTACAGAACTGATTCTGGTATTATTTTCTGTCTTGTATTATCCAAAGAATCACCATGTATTAATTTTCCCTGCAGTTTTATACAACCCAGTAGGTTATGTTTGGAACCCATAGGAAGCATTCAGAACAGTGTGGCATATAGAATTTATGATAAAGATAAAACAGAAGCAATTTCATTGTGTTTGTAGGCCAAATGAGGGCATTGGACGAGATGATCTCCAAGGCCTCCTCCAACCTTGTGAGTTTATGATTTCTGGGCAGACGAGCACAACAGCATAGGTTTCAGGTGAACTGTGTGAGAAATAAATTGTTCTTTGCACAAATGAATAGAGTATAAGCGCAATAAATCTCAGAAAGAATATTTCAGCAGAAAGAATATTTCAAAAATTATCTTCAGTGTCTCATTGTACGTACAGTTTCATTTTTGTATTTTTTTCTTACTTTCTTAGTAATGCCACTTGCGTGGGGTTTCAAGTGTCATTCAGCAAATGGCATGTCTACTTGTGATATCTTCCATACCTCCAGGACAGAGGTCATTAGAGTCATGGACCTAAGGACGTTTGGCAAGGTCAACAGGACTAAGTGAGGAAAGGAGAGGACTTTTTCCAGCTGCTAAAAATGCAGAAAGAGGATGTTTCAAAAGTTGGTCTGTTGATAGGAATTCAACATGTATATTAAAGTTTTATGGTTAGGTTACCAGGCTAGATCCCAAGAGCCATTTAACCCAAACTATGAGAGGATCATTAAAAGCTTTATTCTGAAATTTTGCCTCATATATAGCATCATTCTCTTGGAAAAAAATCCATTCTGGGGTCTCTGCTTCTATGCTGTGGACACATCTCCCTAAGCCTAGCAGTAGAACAGACCTGCAGTGGTGGGAACTATTGTGGGCAGTTGGTCTCAGTTACCCACAGTTCATCCAAGTTTTTCATCTGCCTAAGAGAAGGCAAACTTATTCCAAACTGGGGAACAAGGAAAAGTTACCTTGAAGGGTGGAGTTCTGAATGTTGACTCTCCCCATTCTTATGTTTAAATTATTCTACAAATCGAATATTCACAACAGACTGACTGTCTTTGCATTAATTTAGAATTCTGTTTTATGACCATGATTGAGAACTCAGGGTTTTTTTGTTCTTTGTTACAAATAGTAAGTGGTGTTATGTTCCTTGATTATAATAAATTTGTTTTTGAATTTCATTATCATATCTAAATTGATTATTATCCCAAATGGCTGTGAGTACCTGGCTATCAGTGTTTTTCTTGTAGCAGAAAGGAATGATCCAAATTTTTTTTTATTACTATCTTGTGGGTTTCTTTTTTAACAGCTGGAAGAGAAAAAAAGCACAGAATGACAAAGTGTATTTTGAACTAAACAGGAGTTCAGTCATTCATTCAACAAACATTTATTGAGTAGCAACTCTTGGGCTGAGTCCTCTGGAGTAAACAAAGATGAATAATTCACATTTCCTGCACTCATGGAACTTATGAATTATAGGAAATAAAACAGATAACTAAGTAACTCTACTAAAGGTAAAATGAGTAAGTACCGTAAGAAATGACAGAGTTCTTCGGACAACAAAGAATGAGGAGAAACATTCAGCTGAGAGAAGAGAAGTTTCCTGGAGAAACTGGTGCATAAACCGGTACTTTGTGGAGAAAAAGTATCTAAAAAGTGATGGGAAGGGGGTGAGTAGTAAAAGCTGAGGGCAAAGGAGCAAGCAACAGCCAGGTCACAGAAGAAGACCTTGTAGGATTTTAGAGTTAATTCTAAGGTATGTGGAGAACTCATTAGAGGCTTTGAATAGGAGAGTGTCGTGATCTGACTTGCTTTTTGGAAGGGTCACATTGCCTGCTTCAAACTCTGGAGAACAAGTGTGGCCATGGAAGGACCAGCTGGAGGTACTGAGATGGTCCTAGGAAGAGGTTATGGCGGCTGGGACATGGATAGTAAGAGTAGAGATGGTGAGATCTCCTGACCTGTGTTTTAAAGGTAGAAATGACATAACTTGCTGATGGATTAGCTGTGGGGTATAAGGGAGATTTCTAGTTTGGGGAGTTTTTTGTTTGTCTTTTGGTAGAAGGAATAATTGGACACATGAGATGAAGCTGATATAATATGATGGAAGCTAAAGTAAAGGGGGCTGCAGGGTCTTATGTGTCTCAGTATTGCTAATGCCTCGAACCATGATGGCACGTAGTAAGCTCTTAACAAATATTTCTTGGCTGAATTATTGAAAGACTCAATGCTACAGAATAGCTAAGGACTGGGAAGAGAAAACCTTGGTGGGGTTGGAAGTGTGTAGGGGCACTTTTGGTTGTCACGATGGCTGGGAGATGCTATTGGCACCTGTCACATCAAATCTCTTGAAGTCGCCACCAGGCAATTTTGGAGCCACTTGTATTTGGGCATGCTGTTCCCTCTTCCTGCAATGTTCTTCCCATCCCTGTGTCAATTGTGTGTGTTTTAATTATTATTATTATTGCAGCAACATGTATACAACAAAATTTACCATTTTAACCATCTTAAAGTATACAATTCAGTGACATTTTGTACATTCACAGTGTTGTGCAACCATTATCACTATCTATTTCCAGAATAGTTTCATCATCCCTAAGGAAACCCTGTACCCATGAAGCAGTTACTTCCCATTTCCACCTGCCCCCTCCCCATCCTCTGGCAACCACTAATCTGCTTTCAGTCTCTATGGATTTGCTTATTCTAGACATTTCGTATACACTGAATCATGCGGTCTGTAGCCTTTGTGCCCGGCTTCATTCACGTAGCATAATGTTTTCCAGGCTCATCCATGTTGTAGCATGTATCAGCACATCATTTCATTTCGTGGACGAATAATATTCCATCGTATGGATATACCATATTTTGTTTATCCATTCAGCCACTGATGAATATTTGGGTTGTTTCCATCTTTCAGCTGTTGTGAACAGTGCTGCTATAAATATTTGTGTACAAGATTTTGTGTGTAGCTGTTTTCAGTTTGGGAGGATAAATACCCAGGAGTGGAATTGCTGAGTTATATGGTAATTTTATATTTAACTTATTGAGGAAATGTCAATCAACTGAACACCTTTTAAGACAGACTTTCTGAAGTCTTTCTTGACCTGTCCTTTCCCCTTCCACCTGAGCTATCTCTCCTTCTGTGTATTACGACCGTTTCTGATGTACACATGTCTCCTGGCACCTGAACTTGAATTTAGTTCCCTTATATTACCCGTCTCCTGTTGGTGGCTTGTAAACTCCTTGAGGGAAGAACCCAAGCCTTATTTTTCTTTGTATTGTTTACTGCAACCCCATTTACCTTTGGTGAATTATAAGCTCTCAGTAAATCTTTGCTGGGAAAATGACAGTTCTCAATGCAGAAAAGAGTTTCAAACAGGGTGACTTTTCATCTGGGGAATGGAGAACTTTAGGTGCTACAAAGTGGTAATTGCTGTTTTTAACTGTAATTGCTGGGGCTGTGCTGGCACACTCAGATTGCTCTTATATTTATTTAGGCATATAAAGAGAGGACGTATGTATGTATATGTGTGGGGAAGAGGAGGCTGTATTATTTATGTTGCAGCTTTTTGACAGTCAGCTACATTTGCAAAATCTCTCTACCAGCCAAGTGACCTCAACCAATGTGGGAGAAACTTCTCAGAACTTCATCTTCAAATAAGCCTGAGTTGCTGGGCTTCTCCACTGCTATGCTATATCTGAAAATGCTGCATTTTATAAGCCATAGTTCTGCCTGGAGAGACTGAATTTTTGGCAATCTTGCAAAATCCCAGGGTTTTAATTAAATTGCTTTCAAAGTAGCTTTACTTAATGGGTCATAGGATAAAATGTTGAATTGACACAAAGCATTTCCTAATGGAGTGAAAACAAATGGGAGGTGACTTCTCACGTGAGCTTCCTGTAACTGGAACCACCAATCAGAGGTGTTGCATGAGGACTCCCTGATGGAATGCTTTTTGTGTCTGAGTCAGCACACAAAATTAAATGCTGAAAAAGTGTTGACTTTCCAAGTGCAAAAGCGTTGAGGATCAGACAGAGAAGGATAAGGCATGGCTTCTGCTCACTAAGAGCCTGTAGCCTAGCTGGGGAGGTGAAAACTAGACACATAAATGATAAATATCACTTTCAGACATGTAAGAGCTGAAGGGGTAATATAAACAATTGGTAGCATTAGGTGGGGCAGGGGTCGGGGTTGGGGGGTAAGGAGAGAGGCTACTTGAGAGTGTGGAGAAGTACATTAAGATAGGTGGGGAGGTTGTATGTTTCAAGTGAAGAGCATGAGGCATGTCAGGAGCATGCAATGGTTAAGGGCCATGGAGTAAATTAGTCTAAATAGAACAGGATATTCAGGTAAGGGAATATGGGGATACTCGAATGACGAGGGTATTTGGTGAATCAGATTGAAAAGAGCGTGGAAAATAAAAATAAGTTTAGACTTTATCCTGTAGGGAATGAGAAGCCATTTGGGCTTCTGAGAGGGAGAGTGACACATTGACGGTTATGGTTTTACAGACTGGCTTAAAGGGAGAAAATAATGGAAAAGAGAAATAAGTTAAGATGCTATTGAAATAGTCCAGCCGAGCACTGAGAGCTTAAACTTGAGCGGTGGCAATGGAAGTAGGAGGTGGATTTGTAAATAAAGCTGGGTTTTCTATAGTTTTAGACAGATATTAAAAAGTGTTAGTTTTTATGTTTAATTTTTCTATTTCTACTTCATATTTTCCAGACACTGCTCTGTTGGACATCAGGACTTCCTTAGCTGATGAAGGGGATCAGAATATGCCACCCCAAAATATGCCACTTTGGCTTAAGGATTATTTTGAACTGAAAGCAATTAAGAAATAGCAGACACAAGGGACACTCTCTGCCCTCCCCCTTACTGCCTGAGTGCAGGGCATAAATTTCCCTTTGTAAAGGTAGCATAAATTTCCATTTATAAACTTTTCTCCCTCTCTAGCACCAGAAAGAGAGCAATTTTAATCACCAGAGATGACCCTTATCACTGGAGATAGCACTGACTTGTGTCTGCATAACAAACCTTAATAAATAACCTTTATCTACCATACTTTTCCTAGTCACCTTCCCACAATTTACCATCCTAAAAGCCCAAACCACCCCCCTTTCCTTTGTCTAGTCACTTCTCCACAATTTATCACCCTTTGTTAAAGTGGTATATAAGTCCTTGGGTCTAACTCCCTCCTAGGGTTTTCACTTCTTTTCTGTGAAGCCCCCATGTACATGCAAAAGAAACCTTCCTCCTGTTACTCTGTCTTTTGTCAGTTTAATTTGCAGGCTTCAGGTAGTGAACCTGAGAGGATAGAGGACAAGTTTTTCTGCCTCTACACTGAACATTCAACGAAGCCCTCAAACAACTGATCAGTACTAAATCATGTGACCACTTTCATTTATAGCCTTGATTCTAAACCTAAGGTGGGTCCTAAGTGCTGCCTGGCAACCAGAATACATTTCTCTAGGAAATTCACTGGAGTGTGAGCTCTACTTGGGCAGGGATCTCTGTTCTGTTCACTGGTATATCCCAAGAACCTAGAATAGGGCCTGGCACATAGCATGTGTAGTGAATGTTATGGACAGGTGTTTTACACTTTTTCTTCTTTCCTCAGACCTCAAACCCTCAAATTCTCAGATCTCAGTACTCAGCTATTGGCCTGGCTACTTACTTCACTGAGAAAATGGAATTAGTCTGAGAATAATAGCTATGTACTCCCACAACAAAGTCAACCACCTCCCTTGCAACCTTACCCATATTTGCTCCTTCCCACTTATCACAAAGGACAGCTTGTCCCAGCTCCTATCTAAGTCTGACTATCCCAATTGTGCACTGCATCCCACTCTCTTCTGCCTACTCAAGATTTTGGTCCTGCAGTTGACTCCTCTCTCCTGCATCATCAGTTTTTCCTCTCAACTGGATAATTCCCATCAGGATACAGATTGGTCTAGGAGAAGGCCCTGAGGCAGAAAGTCAAGGGGTTCTCTGGTGTGTGCTTGGGTGCTGGCTACCTACATAGAACTGTCAAACAGAACTGCCTTTAGGTGGCCTTGGGCACCCAAATCATCTGCTGATGGAGTTGACTACAGTTTTCCCAATGCATAATTTTGTGTCTGACAGTTAGTAGGTGCTCAATAAATATTCACTGAAGAATGAATAATATTCCTCATCTTATACTGTCCCTCTCTTGACTATGCATCCTTCCAACTACCATGCCATGGTATGGTACCCTTATTCTGCACCCTTTTATAGAAAAATTCACAAGAGCATCGTTTATATGCTTGCTGTTTTCACTTTCTAGCTTCTTAGTCTCTCTTGACCTCACTCCAATTGTGCTTTCATCTCTAGGACTCTACTGAAACTTTGAGATCACCGATGACCTCCATTTTGCCAAATCCAATTCTTAGACCTCATTTACTTGACCATTCAAGCAATCATTTGACCTAGAGCATCACCCCTCCTTTTTTCCTCACTGGCTTCTCTTCCTCAGTCACATTTGCTGGTTCCTACTCAGCTCTCCAACATCTTAGTGTTGGAATGTTCCAGCTTCTGCCCTTAGACATCTCTTTTCTATCCCATTTATTCCCATATTTTACTTCCTAACCTGTATGCTAATGACTCTCAAATTTATATCCAGGTTCTGAATTTAAGACGCATGTATCCAACATCTCCTCTTGGATTTTGAATAAACATCTCTCTCTCTCTCTTTCTTCCGTTAAATTTCAGGTGCATAGAAATGAATTAATTATAACCTTTTGTTGATGCCACACTCATTTCTTGTTTGTTTGTTTTTTGGTTAATGATTGGCCTTCTTCTCAATTTATTTATTTATTGTTTTATTATTTTAAACACTATAATAAATATCTGTGAACATACCACCCAATACGGAAAATAGATAATAATGTAAGTTATCCTCTGTGATCTTCCTCAACCCCATCCCTGTACCACTTCCCACCCAGTAAACACCCTCTTACCATCTCCATTACCATAACTGCCCAAACCACCATTGGGCTCTCTCCTGGACTGATGCAATAGTCTTCTAACTGGTTTCCCTGCTTCTTTTCTTTTTCTTTTTCTTTTTTTTTTTTTTAGGTACGCGGGCCTCTCACTGTTGTGGCCTCTCCTGTTGCGGAGCACAGGCTTCCAGACGCGCAGGCTCAGCGGCCATGGCTCACGGGCCCAGCTGCTCCGCGGCATGTGGGATCTTCCCGGACTAGGGCACGAACCCGTGTCCCCTGCATCGGCAGACGGACTCTCAAATACTGCGCCACCAGGGAAGCCCGCCAATCTATTCTTTTTGTTGCATCCAGAGTGATTCTTTAAGGTAAGCTCATGTAAATTCTATGTAACTCTATTCATAATTTTCAATGGCTTCCCATCTCATGCAGGATAAAATCCAAAATCCTTATAATGGATTACAAAGCCCTATGTGATCTCACTCTCTGGGTCCTCATCTGCTACCATCCTTCTCTCTATTGCTTTGACCTAATGTCTTTGAAGTTGCTATTCCAACTGCCCACAATACTCTTTCCCAAAATATCTCCCCGTCACTCTTCCTTATTTTATTCAGGTTGTTACTCATCAGTGAAGCCTTCTCAGCTAATCTCTTCCTTAAGAATAGCATTCCTCCTCCAATTCCTGAGTCAGTTACCAACTCCCTTATTCTGTCCACTTGAACTTATTCCATGTATATTTGTTTATTTTCTGTCTCCTCCCAGTAGAAGGAATGTTCCATGGGGCAGGGACTTGTTCACCACTCTAACCCCTGTTGAGAATAATGTCTACTGCTGGGCAGGTACCTGTTGAAGGTTAGGTTCCCTGGGAAGCAGACAGGGTTAGTGTGCATGATTTCCATTAAGGAGGGCTCTTCAGATCAATAGGTATAAAAGGGAAGGGAAGGAAACAGAATTGGGCAGAGGAAGAAGTTGAGTGATGATATAGTCTTAATGAAGGCTTCAGCCAATCCTACAGGAAGCTCTGAAGCTGGGATGGCCCTTCAGAGCTGGGCTGGGCTTTTATAATCCATTAAGGTCAGTTATTCATGGGGATTGCCCTAGGAAGGGGGCATGGCCTTGCAGGAAGGGCTCTCTTTAGCTAGGCAGTTGTGTAGTGGGCTGACAGGTGAGCACTTACTGCCAACAGCACTTAATGCCAAGTGCATTCCCAGGATCTGGGGAAATAATTCCTTCATTTCCAGAGAGATCTAGGTGGCCTGCACAGCGCCCACCACAGCGCTCAGTAAAGTGGCTCAGCAGATGAACTTTTTGAGATCCAAGAACAGAGCAGATGGGGTGAGCGTTCATGACATGCAAAAGAGAAAGGAAAGGGGAACGAGGACAGGGAATCCTCATGCCCAAAGTCCTCCATTTGCCTGCTGTGGGCAGGACCCTGCGTGGGTGCTCTGTGATGGGATACAACGATACAAACAATGTGACCCTGCCCTGGAGAAAGAGAATGAAACCTAGGCACAAACATCCATGGTTCGAAGCAGTGTATTATAGCAAAGATGTGCTTAGGGAGAGAAAAGAGGAGAGGGCTCCTTCCAGCTAGGGGAGTGAGGGGAAGGATTGGGGCAGGCAACATAGGGCAGGCTTTTGAAGACTTGAGAGATGGATAAGGTTTGCTGGGCACAGCAAGAGGGAAGGCAGCCAGCAGGCTAAGAGGTGGTAGACCAAGGACTCAGATGCAGGAAATCCAGGCGATGGCATCAACAGGCCTCTCTCCTCTCTCTCCTCTGATACTTGGATTCTTGATCGCCCAGGAATCCCTCTAATGCCAACACAACATGTGCATTCAAGTTAAATCCTGAAAGAGGAAAGTGCTGCCTCTTTGCTACCAATTCTATCAGCCTCAGGGAGATAATCTGTAGAATTGTATGTGACTTGTTCTATTTTTAAAACTGTAATGAGTCAGTAAATCCAATCATCTGAACTATAAAACTGTCCATTGTATTTAGGAAATAGAACGTAGTATCTACAGAAGAGACCATGTCTTTCTGAAGAGAAACCAATGCAGTGGTAACTGAATACCAGGTTTAAAAGGTTTAGAATCAAACCAATAGGTGTAAAGATCATCACTAGTGTAAACTTACAGGTGAAGAAATTGATCACAGAAGGGTGATGGGGCTTCATCAAGGTCACACAACAGATGGGTGTCAGGTGAAACCCAAAAATAAGCACATGCCCCCAGGCCCCTTAAAGGGCCGCCTAGATCTTTGGCCAGGGCTCCTTAAAGGATGCCTGCCTTTCCCCTTTAAGGAATAGCCGCAGAAGCCTGCTGGCCAACCCAGCTGCCGGTCACGTGGCCGCTCCCACCTCATTGTACCAGTGCGAAGAGGAAAGACAGCAGTGAGTCAGCTCGGAGCCTGGTTTCCTGTAGCTCACGAATGGCAAGCTGAGAAATTAACTACGGGCTTTGGGCTTTATCATTGGGGTAAGAGAATGATGTACAAGGCCCTGGCAGAGGTCATTAGCCTTGGCTCTGATGGAAAAAAGAAAATCCTCTAAGGGTGTGATTTCAGAGAGTGAAAAATAGTCACTTGAAACCATGGTTTCAGCTTGAGGTTCCAGCTTGGCTTTGTGTTTTCCCGCCAGTGAACCGATTTCTGTTCACCTAAGCGAATCACCCTGAAGAGCGCCTTGCTGATCTGCTTCTAAAACAGCCCCCCACTCCCCCTCCTTCCACTATAAATGGATCCACTATTTCTTAAGGAACTGGATCCTTTTGATTGTTCAGTGGCAACCTCTGGCTTTAGCTTGGAATGTGTGGGATATCTCGTGACCAAAACAGGGGCCAAGATGAAGATTGGACGCCAACAGTGGTCACTGCAGTGTTTGACTACCTGGAATCAGAAACTTGATAGGAAATGACATGGTTAGAAATAAGGCCTGAAAGATACAACAAGCCCATATACGAAATGACACAAAGTCTGATCTCAGGCCTCAAGAAACTTAGAAGCAAGTAGAGGAAATAAGAGAGGGAAGCCCCAAAACTCTAAAAGTAAATTATTATTTATTCCCATGTCGTGGCTTTAACTAGTGGAGGGGCTTCGTTTTGCTCAGTAGTGAGCCAGGTGACCACAAATCCCTGGGTGTGGGCCATGTGAATCTTTTATTTGTAATTATGGGGATTCAAATGGTCCATGCTTGGCCTACAAGTTACAGCAGGGACCAAGTTCACATACTTTGTTGGTCTTTATTATCCTATTTGTCAGGATCCTCCATAATGTCCTATTTCAAGAAGAAATTTTGGTAGAATGATACTTTCTAGAATTACATTCAGTTTCAAGTGTTATTATTAATGGATAAAAGCCAGCTAGTGCTAATCCAGGAAGAAACAGTTACACACCTGTTGTAGTTGTGGGATGCAGCTTATTAGACACTAGTGGCCTACTGGCTCGAGTGTTAATTAGTCAAAATGTTTTTGCTCATCTAAACATCTTAGATCAGCCACGTCCTATGGGTCATATTTTGGAAACTCGAGTTTAAGATGTCAATCATCCATCCCTCGAGTTTCTATCCTCCCCTCTTATTCACTTTTTTATACCCAACTTTTGTTCAAAGGTGGGTTAACCTTTTGTTCTGTTTGTTTAAACGTGGATTAACCAGGCCAATAACTAGTTTCTCATGTCCTAGGTATCTATTCCTATCACTCTCCTTATGGCTGTAAATGTACTCAATTCAATCATTTCCTAATATTCAGACTTAACAAAGATGTGTCATGGTGGTGGTGATGGTGATAGTATGTGTGTCTTTGTAGGTTAGTCACTACCTAATGGATGCCAAGTTTTCTCAGGTGTAAATTGGGGACGATTATTCTGAACTCAAGGCTTGATGGGACAATTAAATTAATAGATACCATGTGTGAGAATCTTTGACACACAGTACGTTACCTTCAATATGCTTGTGAATCTGAATTCATGGGGGTCTTTCCACACTCGGCCACACCTGCCATCAGTTATTTGGGTTGAGTCAATGCGGCCTCAGGCATCTGTGCCTAAGAGTGCCCTTTGGAAGGTGGGTACATGGCTTGTTATGGAAGGCCATGTGGCAGAGTGGGGAACCTGATTTTCTGGTCAGGTCCCGAGCTCTGGAATTGATCACACTGGGCCAGCACTTCTGAATCCATCTCATGCCAGCCTTTTCCTGGACATTTGCCTTCTCACAGTAAGTTTTTCCTCTTTCGTGTGTCTCCTAGTCCCTCAAGGCAGCTACGCTTTCAATCAGCAATCATTTATTGAGTAGGTTCCAGGCAAAAGTATTGTGTCAGATGTTGTGAGGGAGACCCAGAGAATCACTCTTGTTGAGCATTTGCTATGCACCAGGCTCTAAGCTACGTCTTGTACATACTTTATCTCTTTTACAAAGATGAATAAGACAGTCTCCAACCTTAAGAATGGAAAGTCATTAAAGGAAAATAAGACTTATACACTTGAAAAGATAACTATTCCAAGTGTATAAAACTGAAAATCAAGACATTAAGAGCAATGACAATTTAGAGAAAGCAGAGTTCAGTGATAAGAGATGGGACCATGAAAGTCTTCAAAAGGGAGGATGGGTTTGATACGGGCCTTGAAGGATGGGCAACCTTTGGGCAGGGAGAGAGGAGAAAACAAGGCTACCCACTTGGGGAACTGCACGAGCACATCTATTGGAAAATGGGAATGAATCCCAGCTGTGCCCATCAGATGGTGAGGAGCCCATTTCTGAGGATGGGGTAGGATGATCCCCACCAAACACACACACACACACACACACACACACACACACACACACACACACA